>NW_015547715.1:1784437-1810343 GCF_001515605.1 Sinocyclocheilus anshuiensis
AGAAACAATAATGTACAGTATGTGGAAAATAATGTGTTTTTTGAACCTTAAACCGCATAAACACATTTCATTACATCAAATACACAAAATAATGTTCTTTTTAGCAGCATCATATGACCCCTTTAAGACTTAAATAGCCAATAATAAATTAGGAAGAAATATTAAAGCCAATCTAAGTTAAAACTTAAATTTGACTGATTTTCAATTGATCTTGCCCACACGTAGCCACGCCTCTGAAGCAAACATCTTGAGACCAAGTCTTGGGGGGATCATTGGAATATTCAGTACTGAGACGAAACAATAAAGATCATAAATTCTCAGATTCTCTCAGCATCAGAATCATGGAAAACTCCTAAAGTGCTGCGCTTTCGAAGCTCCCATCTTGGATGAAGTCTTACCTCTTATACTATTCGTGATATTCATTTTTGGCCTTATGGGGAACATCCTCGCCCTCTCGATGTTCTTCTTCCACAGGGACAACTGGAAGCCCAATTCTGTTTATCTTGCCCATCTGGCTGTGGCAGATTCAGTGGTTCTTTTCTGCCTTCCTTTTAGGGCCAACTACTACCACAGGGGCAAGGACTGGGTCTATTGAGACGCTTTCTGCCGTATTTTGCTGTTTCTTTTGGCCGCCAACAGAGCTGCTGGTGTATTTTTCCTCACTGCCGTCGCAGTGGACCGACACCTGAAGATCGTCCACCCTCTCAACCGCATCAACCCAATGGGTCTGACCTATGCCCTGTGGGTCTCTGTTGGCCTATGGGGTCTCATCATAGCCATGACTGTCTACCTCCTAACAGACAAGCATTTCTACTATCGAAACAACCACACACAGTGTGAGAGCTTCAACATATGTTTGGGGCGCAATGCATTGTCTGACTGGCACAATGCATTCTGCGTTATCCAGTTCTTTGTGCCCACGGCCATTGCTATCTATTGCACGGCTTGTATTACGTGGCAACTGAAAAGTAATACAGTGGACACACAGGGTAAAATCAAAAGAGCGGTGCAGTTTATATTAGCAGTTGCTCTAGTTTTCATTATATGTTTCTTCCCGAGCAATGTCTCCCGTATCGCCGTCTGGGTGTTGAAGAGCTGGTATAGCGAGTGCCAGTATTTCCGTGATGCAAATGTAGCTTTTTACACGACTGTCTGCTTTACCTACTTCAACAGCGTGCTCAATCTCATCGTCTATTATTTCTCCAGCACTGTGTTCAGTGGATCCCTCAAGAAAGTCTACATGAAACTTCTAGGAAAGAAAATGGAGGATGAGAATGATGAGAAGAACCATCGCAGTTCTATTACAGTATCAGCTAATGTATCTTAAAGGGGTCATATGATGCGATTTCAATTTTTCCTTTCTCTTTGGATCACTAGTGTTGATATTATAGTTATACACTTTATAATTCATAATAATGTTTATTCAGATGTAAATGACAGCTGTTAATGTATATTCATATAAGCATCGATTTGTAACCTTCATAAACATTTAATATGCCCTATATGCATTAATTAGCCTACCTTCACAGATTACTTCACTAATACTTTAATAAATGACTTCAACAGCCCTCTTGCTATGTCTGATTATTTAAATGTAAAAATTAAAATATAGTAAAATTAACACTATATGGAAATACTCAATGTTTTAGATATGAACGACAAAGTTTTTGTTTAATTAAATGTGACTATAACGTTTGAATCGGTTGTCGCAGCACTCGCACGTTTGCTGGCTGTGTGTTTGGCGCAGGCGCTCTCCCGGCCCAGCGTTCACTGTAATATTGTGAGTGTGAACTGCCGAGCTTAAAAATATTATCGAGCGGAGGGAATGTCTGGCAGGTCAGTGCGCGCGGAGACCCGGAGCAGAGCCAAAGATGACATCAAACGCGTTATGGCCGCTATTGATAAAGTTCGAAAATGGTAAGATCGCCGGGAAAAGCCCTGTGTTTGTTCCACCGGAGAAAAAAAATGCGCTTGTGGGGGAGGAGAGAGAAAGAACAAACGAGAAGGACAGAGAGTGAAATTATAAGGGTAATTTTTGAGCGCGATTTCCAAGTGAACTCAAGCGCACCCGACACCATACACTAAAAAATTAATGTTTTGGAGGGATTTCAAAGGTTTCTGATGGAGATGAAGTGGGTTGAACCCAGAAGCCATTTCGTTGCAGTCACATGAAGTCATTTCTCGCTGCAGTTTGGCGCACTGTGATGTGTAACATCTGTGTTTTGGGGAATGAAACGCTTGATAAACTCACCTGTGCGCGAGAGTCACAGTCGCTGTAACACACACAAAGAGTTGAAATGCAGCTCAGTCTCTTTACATCATATAAAGCTGAACACACGGAGCGCTGTGGGGGCTGGGACAGGGAAGTGAGCGACTGCATGCCTGATATTTCATTAACAGCATTAACGCTGTGGCTTTTAGACAAGGATGTTATCTTTAGACATTTTACATATAAACTCATTTTTGCCTGTATTTATTTTCATTGCATTTGAAAAATAATTTGGAGTGCAAGTATTTGATAATATGAAGCACGACATTTTACCTTGTTTTTCTTGTAGAATAATGTAATCACAGGTATTTTTTTATTTTTGGTTCCATCTTTTTTTCATTGGATATGACTTTTTAATGCTGATTTTTTTGAAGTATCTAATTTTATTAGAATTTTCTAATTTTATTATATATATTATATGGTATGTTATTTTAAAAGTACTGCCATTGCAGAAAAATGTCAGGTTCCTTTAAGTGTATTTTAAGTAAAGACAAAATCAATAATGGCTTATTTACTTTTTTTAAACTCACTTCTGGTCTTATTGTGCACCTTCCATCAGTGCATATTAATATATTTGGCTTTTTAAATCAGAATTCAAGTTTCTCTTAAACAATGAGGCCGTGTAAGCTATTGGACAATGCTAACCAGAAACAAATACCTATTTAGGCATTGAAGCACTTCTTTTTGTGCTACAGATCTTTGTTTTAACAATTCACAGGGAGAAAAAATGGGTGACGGTTGGAGACACTTCACTGCGCATCTTCAAATGGGTTCCAGTGACTGAACCAAAGTCAAATGATGTAAGTGTGTGACAATTGTGCATTATTTTCTTTTTGTTAAGTTGTAGTTCATCGATATTCTGTCTTGACATGTTTTCTGCTGAACAGAAGAACAAAAAGAAGAAGGGCAGAGAGGAGAAATATGGATCGGAGGTGACGACTCCAGAGAACAGTTCCTCTCCGGGAATGATGGACATGCATGGTCAGTCTCTTAACCATGCCAAGATTTTAAGTCTGTGCATAATGTAATTTGACATTATTGACTCTTAAATGGCAAGCTGTGGTTTCCCTTATAGATGAGAACAGTAATCAGAGCTCAATAGCTGATTCCTCTCCGGTGAAGATGGAGAACAGCTGTAGCACGAGCCCGACACCAGAGGCCACTGCTGCTGCTCACACTGATGGAAACAAATGCAAGGCAGAACATACGCCATCCCCTGACAAAGGTACGAAAAGCCACTCTGATCACATGAATAAATTTCATGCTTACACAAATGAAATTCTGGAAGGAATAGCTCGAAGATGAGTTTGTTTCTTCATCAGAACAGATTTGGAGAAATGTAGCATTACATCTCTTGCTCACCAATGGATCCTCTGCAGTGAATGGGTGCCGTCAGAATGAGAGTCCAAACAGCTGATAAAAACATCACAATAATCCACACCACTCCAGTCCATCAATTAACATATTGTGAAGTGAAAAGCTGCATGTTTGCATATTTCTCTCCTGAATCAGACCATATTACTTTATCACTGGAGAAAGCGATTTTTATGAATAGAGGATGGAAGCAACGGTTTGAAGTTAAAAATGTCTTAATGATGGATTAATTTCTTACAAGCACACAGCTTTTTGCTTATCAAGATGTTAATTGATGGACTGGAGTGGTGTGGATTATTGTGATGTTTTTATCAGGTGTTTGGCCTCTCATTCTGACGGCACCCATTCACGGCAGAGGATCCACTGGTGAGCAAGTGATGTAATGCTACATTTCATTCAGATGAAGGAACAAACATACAGGTGCATCTCAATAAATTAGAATGTCGTGGAAAAGTTCATTTATTTCAGTAATTCAACTCAAATTGTGAAACTCGTGTATTAAATAAATTCAATGCAAACAGACTGAAGTAGTTTAAGTCTTTGGTTCTTTTAATTGTGATGATTTTGGCTCACATTTAACAAAAACCCACCAATTCACTATCTCAACAAATTAGAATATGGTGACATGCCAATCAGCTAATCAACTCAAAACACCTGCACCAAAAACTTAAACTACTTCAGTCTGTGTGCATTGAATTTATTTAATACACGAGTTTCACAATTTGAGTTGAATTACTGAAATAAATGAACTTTTCCACGACATTCTAATTTATTGAGATGCACCTGTATCTACATCTTGGATGGCCTGAGGGTGAGTCCATTTTCATAGAGATGGTATTCAAAACATTGCATCCGAGATCTTCCAGCTGAAAGACATGTGATGCATCACAATTGGATGAATCACAGTGTGGTTTATTTTTTACAGGGAATTGTAACTCTACCCCTTCAGAGACGTCAACAACCAAAAAAGATACTCGGTTATCAGGGGAGAAGGAGTCCTCATCAGACACCTCGACAAACTCTCAGGTAAAAGCATCACTTACCTTCAAATCAGAAGAAAATATTCAAAGCTGGGAATGACTTGAGGGTGAGAAAATGTTTTGCTTTTTGTGTTTTATTAGGAAAGTGAAGATGGTTCCCCACCCACAAAGAAAAGTAGAGTGGAATCATCTTCTCAGGACTTAGATAACTAAAGCTGACTAGTTTGCTCCCATGTTTCAAACGTCACTGTCACAAACCAATGAGGAAACACAACCCACTTAACAATCCATTCCTGATCTTTAAGTATAGCTTCACCCTGTTCTTCATCTTCTCACCTGGAGCGAACATTGTCGCTGTGCCGGTGAACCGAGGCCGACGACGAACACTGACCTGATCCTGTGAGAAACCTGCAGCCTCGCTCCATTCAACTCATGCACGATATACAGCGTTAGTTTAACAGTAATGAGAGTGAATGCACTGCATAGATTTGTCAAGATAAAAGATGGATTTGCTGCTGTGATCATCTTTGTTTTAAGTCTTCTATTATTTAATTTAATGACTCTACTAGTTGTTTTTCGAACTATTTTGCAGGTTGTTGTATGGTTATAGTGCTGGTGTTTGGTTTGTTCATAGATTCTCTACTGGTTAGTGTGCCTTCTGGCTCCATGATGTGTGATTTTATTTTTTATTTTATTTTTTTTGTGGCTTTTGTTTTTTTAAAAGCTTTTCAAAGCATCACTGCTTTTTAAGGGGATGAAGAATGTTTTGTTACTTGTCAAAATGAATCGAATATATACCTCATTTCCAAACCAGCTGAGCTGGAACTTAATTCTTGATTGATGGATAAATCCTATTCACTGAACACAATCTGGCAGTTTTTAAATTGTCATTTTCAACAATAAATCCATTTTCACTTCAATCTGATGTAGCAACGTTCCAGGAACATACAATGAAATACTCTATAGATACATTGGGACCATGTTTTCTTGAAATGAATTTTTGTACAGTTGATTAATTTTGGTTTTTATTTATTTCACCATTAGTGCTTATTTTTAGCATATTCAATTTGTTTGAATAAAAAATGTTAACTGAATTGATTATGACTAGCCTATTTTTTTATGACTATTTAGCTTCATGCCTGTTTTGAAGTATTTTTGTGTTTGTTTGTTTTTTCAATTCGAGATTAATAGCCCAGCTTACACAACGTTTTGTTTAGGAAAGGCTAAGACTGTTTTATTCATATTCATTATATACGACGGACGTATTTTCATATATTTTTCGACGTTACCTTATACTTACATTGTCCAGAAACGTTTTTGATACGAACATAATTTAAAGCGTTTACCAAAAATATGAGTATTAGAAAGCAAAAGAGAGGGATAGAGATCAAATATAAGACTTTTTCACCACAATTCGTTGTTCAGAATTTAAATTACATCGAGACTGTACTGTATATGATTCTGTATCAACCATCACTTTACCTGATGTTATAACATGACTGTTATATGACTTTTGTTAACTTTTTAAGAGTTTGTTGATGTAATTCGTCGTGAAGTATCTTACCTCAGATCTGGCGTTCTGTCAAACTTCCTGTGCGCGCGCTTTTCGGTTTTTGTCTGCCATTCACAAAATGAAATCAGAATGATAATTTATATAATAAACTTTTGGCTGTCATGGTCAATTGTAAATTATATATAGACATTGTTCAAACAATATAATGGCATTTGTATTTTGGTCATAAACATACACTAATTATCCTAATTAGGTTAGCAAAAAGCGTCAAATTCACATCTATTTTACATAGATACTATTTTATGTGGGGTTCAGATTTGTCATATCAGGCTGCATTTGTAAGGGACATGAATTATTGACTAGGCCCCTTCTGTTCTATTTAGGAGCTGGAGGACCTTGTGATGGGATCTGTTGACCATCCTTGCGTAAAACTGAGACTATGAGGGCAGCTTTTCAAACTTTGTCCATAAGCGCAGTTATAAAACTTTGAGGTATAAATTTAGATGAAAGATCAAGACTGAAAATCATTCAATGATGAATAGGTGAAGTGGTTTTATTATGTAATAATTGGATGGTCACACCAGTGACTTACTGAATCTAAATTGTGCCTAGAATTGTCCTTAGGACGTTCGTGAAATGTTTGTGAAATTATTAAATGCTTTTGACAAAAACATGGTAAAAATCAATGTGTAGTCAGAAAGCGCAATATATCCAGACGACAAGAAAAATCTGTTCAATGTTTGTATTGAGTTCAAGTGAATATACAGTACATGAAACAGTACAATAGTTAAAGACTGTCACAATATTTCAGTAGAAACAGAATGCAAAATTTTCTGATCAAATTCATTTAAACAAAAGGGGAATAATCATGAATATTATACATATTTAATATCTTGTGCACCATGTCATTGCAGGTTACCAATTCTAACACTTGAAGTTTATTAGGTTGCTAAATAAACTTTGTTGTTAATATTACATCAACAATAAGAGATACAATATGATCTTAAAAATTGTGCTTTAGTAAAGGTCTGTTCACACCAAGTTTGAGGTGACTAAAATACATACATTTAAAATATTTGAAAACCCTTTTTTGCACCAAAACTATTCTGCACTGTATTTTGTTGCAAAATTTTCTTCATCCTCTCAAAAAAACTCTGGATACCTGAAGTAACTGTTCTGTATTTTAAATAAATCTTGAATTTGTACACAAAAAAGGTTTAATCTTAAAATCTTGCTGTGCATTTATTTTGTGCCGAAAATTCGGACTTGGTGTGAATAGGCCTGAAATCTACAGGACATACCATCAAAATACACATAAAAAGCCATTCATATGACAATATTATAACTATATGTCTGACATTTAACAGTAAAAATAACTTACTTCCAAACAATAGCAGTTAAACTCATGTGCTGTATACATTTAAAGTGAGAAGTGCAATAATTTAATAGTGGTTAGCTTCAGCTTTGTTTGGTGCACTGGTTGTACTGTTTTGTGTCTGTCATAACAGTCCATTACGAGTTCTTTAAGCTGAAGTGTGTAAATTTGTTTTATTAAAATAACTTCATTAAAATCTTCTATCCTGGTTTAATATGCAGAGACAACTGTAAGTAAACCATTCGTAGGGCGAATTACTGAAAAGTGCAAATGTGGCTATGTTCGGAATAGCATACTACCATACTACAGTATGTACATTGTGCCTAGTATGTATAATTTCTGTATGCGTAGAATACCTGGGTGAAAATGTGCAGTATACCATCAGATCCCACAATGCAGTGTGCTCAACATGAGTCGATTTTGTGTGTAACGGACAAGCTTAAATTAAAATCTGCTATGATTTTTAAAAAAATTTCTTAGCTTAATTTTAATTGTTGCATAATATGTACCATTTCACATACTATCTAAAAAATTGTGGGCAGTATTCAGTGTATACTGACTAGTGTGCAGTATGCATTGTGCTAGTATACCAATCCAAACACAGGCTGCAGCTTTGTGGCGCTTTCAAAACATTGCTGTTTCTTTGAGCGTCCTGAAATGTCAACTTCTGACTCAACCAATGGGGTGAGTTTGGGGCGGAGCTACAATGGTAGAGAGAAGGAACCTGTTTTGAAACAGTCATTCCATTTTGTGCCACTAGAAATTACACACAGCAGCTTTAAGTACACTGCAAAGTATCGCTAAACCGTTCCCAAATTTCTTGCTGGTAATTCATCATTAGATCAATCCACACAGGACAGTGAAAAACGTACGAAACACACAAAACAGTACTGATAACACCGAGAAATATCTCTCGCCTTCATAACATTCAAATTCCATCAATGCAGCATACTTTAGCCTTCATTTGGGCGGATTTGTTTAGAGAATGTTCAAGAGGTTCAAATGCATATATGCTGTGTACAAAAATAGCGTATAATCTGGTCGAAAGCGATCTGTGCATAGCCTGCTCACAGGTCGAGGGGTTGAGAGGAAGTTCAGAAGGTTTGGTCATCGTTGCAAGAGTCTGTCCAGTGACCGAACGCCTCGCAGATGTCGCAGTACGGTCGTTCACCGCTGCGGCTCCCGTGGTACGTGGTGTGCGGAGGCGAGTCTGGGGATTGTGTTTGTGTGGGACAGTCCTCCGTGTCGTGCAGGTCGAAGCAGTCACAGATGTCGCAGAAAACACGTGGTGGGGCTTTCTTCTTCTTGTTGACCTCACCAAGACTTGAGAGAAAGAGGTTAAAAAAAAATGGTATTCTTCGTAAACCCTTTGTGAAGAATAACAATAATAGCAACGAAGATGCAAGTAGCGCAATGCTTGTCAAGTATGTACAACATGACCATGTGCCAGGGTTAGGGATGTAACGATTAACCGCGAGCCGGTTGAAAATCGATTCAAATATGTGACGATTCAAATCGGTTGAGATGCTAAACAAATCGCGATTCATTTAGGGGTAGGAGTTTATATGAATGCATGTCTGAGGGGAACTTACTGTCTCTAGAAAAGTTTAGATGGTGCAGCGCTGCTTTGTTTACAGCGGAAACCAAGGAAACGCTTTACACGCCACCTGCTGGCAGAGAGTGAATCTGTGTCTCATTCAGCTCGTCTGCTGTTTCTGTTTCATGCAGATATTTTTATGTATAGTTTCACAAAACTGAAGTCAAACCATTCTGTTTTTGCTTCAAATTTCGAAATTATAATTTGTCTTAAATCTCATTTGTAAAAAATAAAATAAAATCGTGAATCGAATCGTGAGTTGAGTGAATCGTTACATCCCTAGCCAGGGTTATTATAGTTAATAAAAACTAAACAACAAAATAAAATTCAATAAATGTTAACTGAAATAAATATTTAAATATATATTTAAATATTTAAAAAAGTGTGACACTTTTCATTTTCATTTAGTTTAACTTTATGTACTAAAACTGAAAAATACCATGTCAAGATGTCAAAACTCAATTGGACTCACCCATCATGTTCATCATTTCCGTTGAACTCGGTCAATGCCATTTTCTTCAGCTTCACCTTTAGTTCTTCATTCTTCCTCTGGAGGTCCACAATGACTGAGTTCAGGAAGTTGATCTGATTCATGCAGGAAAACACGGCAGAATTTAGACGTTTACACATATGATCCTAAAACCATGACCAAATATGGAGCAGAAGAGTTTTACCTGTCCCTCAGCAAACTCTTTCTCTTCTCTCAGTTGGTCTATAGCAGCATCACCTACAGATGAGACAAATGTTGAAATGTTGGAATTGCATATAAGTTAAGGAAGATTTTTTACAAATTTACGCTGTTGTTTTTTTTTAGATTCATTTTTCATACTGCAAATGGAAATAAAAATAGTAGTACTATTCGTATTACTCATACTACTTCCATTTCCAGTGTTACAAATTAATTCAAAGAAAAAGCAACTTTAATATTTTTACATAAAATTGGATTAAAAATAGAAAGAAAGAAAAAACATTTATTCTGAGATAATAACTAGATGGCATTCCCTGAATTAATCATGCAAAATCATTGATCAAATAATGGCAGGCTTGGCGAGTAGAAGAGACTTTTTCAAAATATTACAAAAACTTAACCCAAACTTTTAAATAATAGTGTGAATTAAAGTAGCTGGCAATATACAGTATATTGCACAGAATGCAACATGCTGTCATTCCATTCCAAATATAAATACGCTGACAGACCTGAAGTGACTTCCTCTCTGTTCCCCGTCTGCCGGCCCTCCAGCATTTGCTCCAGGCTGTTCACTCGGCTCTGCAGCTGGGCTTTGTCCCTCTCCAGAGACGTCACGGCCGACTGGAGCGGCTTGGCCATGGCATTTTCCACACGAAGCACTGCAATCTGAAATGACAAATAATTTTTTTACATTATCTGACAATATTAAGTGCCAACAACACGGAGTACAAAGTCTTATATAAAAAGAAAAAATAGGAACAACTGCTGTAGACAACAGGGTTTTCATATTAAATTAATCTACATTCTTTTTACTTAAGACAAATTTAGTCATAGTCCATAATGCATAAAACATACTTTGAAGAATGATCCAGAAGTTTAGATAGACTTTTGAAACCCAAGAGTCAAAGTTCTTACCTCATTGCGTAGTGTCTCTAGTTCTTTGTCTTTATCGGACATCATTGCATTGGAGTTCTCCCTGTGAGGACAGAAGAGCTCACTCTAGCTGGTTGGATTTAAAGTCATGTTACAAAAGCCATATGCACTCTGAGAACATGCATAATACCATCTCTCAGTGGAGCTCCAAAGATTAAAAGCTTACAGAAAAACATGAAAAAAATGAACAGACATCCAGTGGGACTGCAGTATTTTTAGGGTGGAGGAAAACAATAGATCTGAAGTCAAAAGCTTTTTTATTTAACTAAACAGCAGTCATGGAAACAGATCATCTCTCTAGATGTGGTAATCTTGGTGCATCATAAAACACTGATCTGTAAAGAACGTGTACTGACAAGCTTTTTTGAAAGCCTTCATTTCCCATGAGATGAAATGACATTTAAAGCCTCCAGAGTGCATGTGATCTCAAATCCAGCTCTCATTTGAACAATTACTAAGACAGAGCTCCATTATCACCATCAAAAGCGTCTGTGACATGCTGTTTCTAACCACAAGTAATAAATTCGGTTTTTGAAAGCTTGTGAAGAAATTTAAATGAAGAGTTCATCCAAAAATGAACATTTGCTGACAATGTATTCACCATCAGGTCATCCAAGATGTAGATGAGTTTGTTTCTTCATTGTAACAGATTTGTAGAAGTTTAGCATTACAGCACTTGCTCACCAATGGATCCTCTATAGTGAATGGGAGAAGACAACAGGAGAGGGACTTTTTCACTGGAGGAAGCGTTATTTTGGATTATGGAGTATTTTGGCCAGAAGCAAACACCTTAATGTTGGAATTGTTTATTGCAATCATGCAGCTTTTCACTTCACAAGACATTAACTGATGGACTTGAGTGGTGTGGATTACTTGTGGATTATTATGACGTTTTTATCAGCTGTTTGGACCCTCGCGGCACCCATTCACTGCAGAGGTGAGCAAGTGATGTAATGCTAAATTTCTTCAAATCTGTTCTGATGAATAAACAAACATCTACAGGGGCAGTTGTGGCCTAATGGTTAGAGAGTTGGACTTGTAACCCGAAGGTCACGGATTTGAGTCTCTGAGATGACTGGCGCTCTCTTCCACCTTCAATAACCACGACTGAGGTGGGACCCTTGAGCAAGGCATCGAACCCCCAACTACTGCCCGGGCACCGCAGCAAAAATGGCTGCTCACTGCTCCGGGTGTGTGTTCACAGTGTGTGTGTGCACTTGGATGGGTTAAATGCAGAGCACAAATTCGGAGTATGGGACACCATACTTGGCCACACATCACTTTCACTTTACATCTTGGATGGCCTGAGGGTGAGTATGCTTTAAATTTTTGCTTTTAAACCAACTTTTGCCATAAGCATCCACTTCAAGATTTCTGTCTTGATTTGATTGAATGAACTTAATACTGAGTCAAAGACATGCGCTTACCTCTCTGAAATCTCCAGCTGGCTAGTCAGAGATTCGCTGCCAAGCTGCCAAAAAAAAACATGATACATGATAACTCAATCCCTCAAACTGACGGAGAATGTCACAGGGCAACACATTTCAGAAGAGCTGACAGGAAACGTCTAAGGAAAGACACAGACAGATAAACACCTTCTGCTGCACGTGGATGTCCAACTCCTGGGCCAATGTCAATTTCTCGACCTGGAGCAACACCTGCCTCTGAGACTTCTGACTGGCTGACAGTTTTAGCTCCTCACTACACAGAGAGAGAGATAAGGAGTGAGTTAATGCCCATACTATCATGTAGGACTAGTATATATGTTTCTTGAGCAGCAAATCAGCATATTACAATGATTTTTGTAAAATCATGTGACACTGAAGACTGGAGTAATGATGCTGAAAATTCATCTTTGCATCACAGGAATAAATTACATTTTAAAATATATTCAAACAGAAAACAGTTATTTAAAATTGTAGTAATATTCACAATATTTTAGTTTTTACTGTATTTTTGAGCAAATAAATGCAGCCTTGGTGAGCAAAAAAAAAACAAAACCTTCAGACAGGTCAGCATCCTCCTCATGTGTAACGAATGAGCCAATCTATTTTTACTCAGTGCATCATAATGCAGGAATAAATCAAATCATGCACGCTCAAAACTCAAGCGGAAAATCAAGGTGAAGTCTCCAAATTGTGAGAACAAATGCACTACAGGCTAAAAGAATATGTTGTGTTTAATAAAGCATTACATCTTTTTTCCATAAAGAATACCAAAAAAATATAATATTATAAGCTACACCATGATACATATTTATGAGTGTCAGAAGATCAACAGAGTGTTTTGAAAGGAACTCTGTCGGATCTCACGTGGAGTCGAGAGCGTTAGACAGGTGGAAAACAGCAGCTGTAGCTGGAAAGACAGAGTTACGTAAAACTCCCTGGAGGAGAGACGCTCACTTCTGAAACGTTCAGCTACGAATATCTTCAACGCAAGAGCTCAAAAGAGGATGCACGGAGGAACCTGCCCGCATCACTGGAGCCGTTACTCGCTGGACATGCCGATCAACCGCGGCTTGAAGGAGTGTGTCTAATCAGCTTGAGTTATGAAGGCTTCGAGCTTCGGTTTGTGGCGCTTTATTTTAAAGTCAACATGAATTCAAAATGGACCCCATTTACACCACCAGAAGTGTTCCTTGAGATTGTAAAAGCATTTTGAGCTAAAGGTTTCTGCTTAAATGCTTAAAATTAATTTAGCAAATGCAGATATATTGCAAAATAAGCTGTCTAAATAAACTGTTTAAATATGAAAAGTGAAACAGTTTAATTAGGAATTTTTTGATTTAAAAAAATATATATATTTATATATTTTCATTGGGGGTCACCAAACCTCTCATTTTTCAATTCCCGGTGTATAAAATCAGATTCTACCCTATATTATTTTCACAGAGAAAAAAAAATGCGTCATGGTACTCTCGTGAATGAGCATCGACTGACACGGAAGAGAAGAAATCGTTGAATAAAGTCATTATTTTTGTTTTCTTTGCACACAAAAAGTATTCTCATAGCTTCATAGAATTGCGGTTGAACCACTGATGTCACATGGGACTATTTTAACAATATCCTTACTAAGTTTCTGTGCCTTGAACGTGGTAGTTCCCTTGCTGTCTATGGAGGGTCAGAAAGCTGTTGGATTTCATCAAAAATATCTTAATTTGTGTTCCGAAGATGAACGAAGGTCTTACGGGTTTGGAACGACATGAGGGAGAGTAATTAATGACAGAATTTTCATTTTTGGGTGAACTATCCCTTTAAATATGAAAAGTGAAACAAAGTATTTATCTCTTCAGCGAGTGTTACCAAACCCTCTTATTTTTTAAACACTTTCATATTGAGGCACTCTTCACCATCCAATCAATTACTGACGGTCAGATCAGGTTCTGCCCTACATTTTTTCTTATTGATTATCGTGAATGTGAAATGCAGCAAGCCAGATTCAAACTCTTATTGCATGCGAGCACAACCGCTCAATGTGTCAGACCGTGCATTGTTATTCAGAAATTGAGCTAAATGTTTCTGCTTAAATGCTCAAAATTAATTTTAAACATTAAAATTTAAACATTAAAAACATTTTAAATTAAATAATTAAATCGCTAAATAAATATGAAAAGTGAAAATTATGAAATCTTTTTAATTGCAATTTTTGGAATTTATTTATTTATTTTTAAGTATTTTTTCAGCGGGTGTCACCAAACCCTCTTATTTTTCAAAAACTTCATCCAGTCAATTCCTGATGTATAAAATCAGGTTCTGTCCTACATTTTTTTCTTATTGATTATCTTGAATGTAAAATGCTGCGAGCCACGAGCACAGCAGCTCAATATTTCAGAACATGTACATTACGCCTGTTGTTATTCAGAAATAAAAGCTGTTGTGACCATGTGGACATGTGATGTCATTCTGTGACTCACAGATCTAATTATACCACCACAATGACGCCAACATGGTACTTAAACAACTAATTAAGATCAAAATCCTTTATAACTCCAACAAAGCAGACAATTAATGTGATAAGATGCAGTTGAAAGACGTTAAATGGCGCTTATTTGTTGCAGCTGTTGTTCACTGGTCAGCAAACGTGAACTAATACATTTTAAGCTGGATCATGTCATTTCCTCTCCCTATTATTTCCAGTCCTCTCACTACTATCACTATCGATGAAAGTGTCAAAAAGTCCTAAATAAATAATGAAAGAGTCAATGAAGTGAAAATGCATGGGTGCACGTCAGCAGGAGACTCACATTTCTTTGCGGAGGCTGTCGATGTTCTGCGTTTCTGAACGCAACTGTTCCTGATACTGAGAGTTCTGCTGCTTCAGGGTCTCAAGCTGGTGGACGAAATAAAAGACAAATAAATCAAGTGAAAGAAGGACGTTTAGAAAAACATTACATGGTTTTGGACGAAATGTATTGGGGTGAATGTCATGTGACCTTTCAACAACATGTATTTTGCATAAAGAAAATTACTCATATTTAAGGACAATCGTGTCTTTTTGTGCGTTCTTAAATTATTTTAATGATAAATAAAGCACACTTTGCTTCAAATTCTTATCATTACCCTAAAAAAAATCTAATTTTCATAACTGCAAAGTGAAAAAAATATCATCTGTAAAAATGTTATTAATTTATAATATTATTAAATCATATTTATGCTCATTTACGCAAAATATCTTTATTACAGTATTTTTTTTTTTAATGTAAGTAAAATATCCAAACAAACAAACAAACAAAAGAATATTAGATTAAAAACTTACATGAAAAGTAGAAATTTACTAATTGGAATAAAATGTTTAATTTGAAGTACTAAAATTACGTAATAAAATAATTAGCAAATTAATAAAAAATAATAATTAATAATAATTAAAGCTAAATAATAAAATAATAAAAATTAAAGCTAAATAGAAACAATTGAAAAAATAACAAACATTACAACCCTCTACGGACACCTTGGCAATTAAATGTATAATGTTTGTATATATATATATATATATAGCAGCTCGTTAATCCTCAGTGCATTTGATATTGTTCTTATTAGTAGAATTCGAAAGTATTATTATTATTAAAACATATATATATATAATATTGTTCTTATTAGTAGAATTCGAAAGTATTATTATTATTAAAACATATATATATATAATATTGTTCTTATTAGTAGAATTCGAAAGTATTATTATTATTAAAACATATTATTATTATTAAAACATATATATATGTTTTAATAATAATAATACTTTCGAATTCTACTAATAAGAACAATATTATATATATATATATTTTAATAATAATAATACTTTAGAATTCTACTAATAAGAACAATATCAAATGCACTAAGGATTAACGAGCTGCTGGATTCATGAATATTAATCAGGCTGTGTGTGTTCGCTCGAATTTATTTGCTAAAATCAAAACAGGGGCGATAATAGGTGAGCGTCAGCCAATGAGATTGCCGTTTGCGCATTAGTTCCGCCCACTACCGGAGAAAGCGGTAGTTCTTATTCAAGACTCTCTCAAATCTTGCTCTCTCTCTTTCCGTGTGTGTGTGAGTCTGAGACAAAGCTACGGCGAGTTGTGCGCCTTCACACTAGAGTTTACGGTACGTCAAATACAGATGCGCTGCGCATCCATTCAGATGAACTGAAAAATAGCACAGATCACTTGACTGAGAGTGAAACTCTGAAGCGCTCAGTCAGTGTGTTCGACGAGTAAAAATATATCTGTGCTAACTGCTAAACTTATACTCAGCCTCCAACTCACACACTGGTGAGTAAAATCTGAGAATTTATTAGCAATTGGCTAATATTAGACATCATTTAGTGTCACCATACTTGGCCACATGTCACTTCACTTCAAAATAAATATTTACATAGTGTACAGTACTTCCACATAATGGTAGTATTTTGTTGTTTGCTCCTACAAATAAACTCTAGTGATTCAATATTTTAACTTAATAATTAAGTTAATTTCTGACACTGGCCAAAATTCGAAATCAATACATTGGGAGAAAAACAACAACAACAACAATAACAAACAGTGCTCACATTAAACCTCCAATCTAGAATTATACACGCTTCAAATGTAATCAGGCACCAAAGCATGCATGATATAAAATTAATTTAAATGGGGAAAAAATAAGCCCTTATATTATCCAGTTTCAATATCATCCTAACCCAATTCCAATATTTAAAAAAATGCTAATATTCCTGAATACTAACATGGTCACCGATATACAGTATCATGCATCCCTACAAAGTGCACTACAGAAGAGCGATCTTTACCTGGCACAGAGAGCTATAAATGCTGCCTGTGTAGTTCTGTTGGAGCGCTGTCACATCCATGCTGCTGTCTCTTTCCTGTTTTTTCCAAACAAATGTGCCCTATCAATAAAACATCCCCCTACGGCCCCCTGCAGCGAGAGAGAGGCACGAGCTCTCGCTCTGCTGGCATTCCAGCACACGCTCACGTTTGCGCAAACACACGCTCTGAAAAGCGTCAAATAGGGAAGCTTCATTATGTAAACACGACAAGCCCCGCCCCTCTCGACATCCCCCTGCTCTCCGTCATCTGCCTGTTCTCATTCATCCTGAATTAGTTGTTTCTACATGATGACACATGTTTGTCTCTGGTAACATTAGAGACATGGGAATCCTTGCATGAGCAAAGCCTCTATATCCTGTTTGTTTTATGAATAAATATATATAATAAATATAAATATAAATATAATATAAACATATTAGAATGATTTCTGAAGGATCATGTGACACTGTAGACTGCAGTAATGATGCTGAAAATTCAGCTTTGCATCACAGGAATAAATAATATTTTAAAATATATTCAAATAGAAAACAGGTATTTCAAATTGTAATAATATTTCACAATATTTTTGTTTGTACTGTATGTTTGATCAAATTAACGCAGCCTTGGTGAACATACGCATGAAAACCACTTACACAGTCTCAAACAGCAGCACAGGATAAGCAAGAGACTTCAATCCCTGAATGACACAAAAAAAGAATGAAATTCAGGCTAACCTAAATTAACTCTGCTTTTTTAAACCTTAAGGGGACAAAAGTCCAAAATGAGGTCACAATAAGGTAGTCTTTTTCAAGACAGAAACCAAAATACATTAAAATGCACAGTTCATCCAAAACATTTTATTCTATCATAATTTACTCACACTCATGTTGTTTCAAACCATCTTTTAAAAAATGTTCACGCTCCTCGTTTTCATATAACATCAGCTCATAGTGACAAAGAAGCAGTCCATATGACTTGTGTGCTAAAATCTGAAGTAATTTGATATCTTGGTGTGAGGAACAGAGCAAAATGTAAGTAAATCACCACTGTTGCGAAACACAAAGTTATTATATGGATCATCTTGGTTACGTATGTAACCCTCGTTCCCTGAAGGAGGGAACGGAGACATCACGTCGGTGATTGGTGACTGCAGTGAATGGGTGCTGTCAGAATGAGAGTCCAAACAGCTGATAAAAACATCACAATAATCCACACCACTCCAGTCCATCAGTTAATTTCTTGTGAAGTGAAAAGCTGCGTGTTTGTAAGAAAGGTACAAGGAAAATACAAGTCCTCTATCTATAACACTTTCTCCAGCGAAAAAGTTTTTGATGTGAGAAGACAACAGGGGATGGTCTTTTTCACTGGAGGAAGCATTTTTATGGATTATGGACTCATATTTTGGCCAGAAGTGACTGCTTAAAGTTACAATGCCTTGATGGATTTGTTGCTTACAAACATGCAACTTTTCACTTCACAAGACATTAACTGATGGACTGGAGTGGTGTGGATTACTTGTGGATTATTATGATTTTTTTATCAGCTTTTTGTCCGCTCATTCTGACGGCACCCATTCACTGCAGAGGATCCATCGGTGTAATGCTGAAAATCTGTTCTGATGAAGAAATTAACTCATCTATATCTTGGATGTCCTGGGGGTGAGTACATTTACAGTCATTTTTCAATTTTGGGTGAACTACTCCTTTAATGTCGTGATTTTAAGAGCAGCTATTGTCTTCCTAAATGAGCTTTCATCTAGCATTTTTAATGATTATTACTGCCGTCTGCTAAGGTGAGCATAATGATCACTGTTAGTGATTTGAACAAACTAACACTAAGTATTAAACTTCAACATACACCAGTGCTACTGTATGAACATGAATACTTCAAATCATGTGGTCTGTGAAGGAGATCCAGTGAGCAACCACCTAGAGCACCCTAGCAACCACTCATGACATCCTAGCAACACGGAGGTGACTTTTGAACTGGTAGACACTAATTCAAATAACTGAATTATTCACACCCTTCCAAGTCCCTTACAGACATCAGATACGACTTGAAAGTAACCAGGAGTCACTGTTTATCTTTATGATATGAAGAGTAAAGCATATTTACCTCCTCCTGCAATTCCTTATTCCTCTTCGTCATCTGCTCCAGCTTTTCATCAGACTGTAAACTCTGTTTGAGTGCGAGTAAACCTCTAGTTAGTCATGTGCTCAAATATACACTTCCAATCAAAAGTTTGGGGTTGGTAAGATTTTTTTAATGTTTTGAAAGAAATTAATCTCTTCTGCTCACCAAGGCTGCATTTATTTGATAAAGCATATAGTAAAAATAGTGTAATATTATTACTATTTAAGATAAATGTTTTCTATTTATAATATATTTTAAAACATAATTTATTCCTGTGATCAAAGCTGAATTTTCAGCATCATTACTCCAGTCTTCAGTGTCACATGATCCTTCAGAAATCATTCTAATATGCTGATTTGCTGCTCAAGAAAGGATTCAAGGATTCTGTGATGAATAGAAAGCTAAAAAGAGCAGCATTTATTTGAAATAGAAATGTTTTGTAACATTATGAATGACTTCACTGTCTCTTTTGATCAATTTAATGCATCCTTGAGCAATAAAAGTATTAATTTCTTTCAAACAAACAGGAAAAAAAAAACTAACTGTAACACCACAATAAATAAATATACAATCTCCTTCAAGCAGTGTAAAATAACTGAACTACGGTATTTGGGAAACTATAGTAAACACTACTGGTTAAACGTTTGGAGTAATTAAGATTTTACTAATGTTTTTGAAAGAAGTCTCTTCTGCTCACCAAGGCTGCATTTATTTTAACAAAAAATAGAGTAAAAACAGTATATTGTAAAATATTATTGCAATTTAAAATAACTTGTTCTACTTAAATATATTTTAAAAATGAAATGTATTCCTTTGATGGTAATGTTGAATTTTCAGTGCCATTACTCCAGTCTGCAGTGTCACATGATCCTTCAGAAATCATTCTAATATGCTACAAATAACATTAACATCTTAATCTTACCCACCCCAAACTTTTGACCGGCAGTGTATAAAACAGCAGGAGCTACTGGGCATATGTTTTACAAATGTCATTTGGTCACCTGGGTTTGGTCTTTGTAGGCTTTCAGTTCCACCACCTGCCGTTCCAGCTCAGCACTCCTCTCTGTGATTCTGTTCAACTCTCCTTCTGTTCGGCCCAACTTCTCCTTCAGCTCCTTTATCTGAAGATCTCTCTCTTCATCCTTCACCTGTTCCTGGTGCTGCCGGAGGGCCACATTCCTCTGCAGCTCTTCCTTCTCCCTGGACACCTGGTCCAGCTTCTCTTTCTGCATTCTCATGTTCCTTTCTATTTCTGGCGCCACACAGAAGTACTCATAGAGTAGCTCATGCAGCAGTATTTGTGCTAATATGATCATTTTCCACAAACTTTCACACAAATTGGATTACTGAGCAAGTAAAAGTGTGTCGTCGTGTATTATGGCTCTGCTGGGAACGGCTGGTTTATCTCATGAGCATGCAAAAACGACAGCGCAAAGCTGTTCACGTTGGCACAGGTTCACATGCCATGGATGCAAATATCAGTTCAGATGCTTAACAGTAGTTATTGAGCATTTAAGTGCTTTTTTCATGTTTTGCTTACCTTGCATGGCTAGTGTTGCTTTATTATTGTCCTCTGCTGCTGTGTCGAGTTTCTGTTTCTGAAATCAGACAAAGAATTGGTACAACAGGTTGACCAAAAGGAAAAAACTGGTTTACCTTGGTTTGTTTTATGTGCATTTTTAAAATATGTATTTGTTATTATGCAGACGAGGATCATTATTACCGTTTCTCATACTTGAGTATTAAACAAAAAATAAAATAAATAAAGATCTGACGTTTATTTTATAAGTATAAACACAAACACGCACACACATATATACAGTGTAAAAACTATATAAAAAATTGTATAAAATAGCGTGCTTGGGTTTATTTTATATATATTACATCCATTTATTTACATAGACATTTTATATAAATGTGCTTTATTTTCATAATTGATAATGTCATTAAATTCAAGTACTTGGTGCCTTTTATCATATTGCTATTGCTGCTTCACGTAAAGCCTAACCAAACCTTTTAACCATAGTAAAAATCACTGTGATGTATGAATTCTCATGACTTATTGGCTTAAAAGACATGATTTTGTAACGATATAACACTTAATTTTAGAGAAATGTATGCATCCCCCGGCACATTTAAATAATTCGATAATATAAAAAGCAGTTATTAGATCACCATATGGGCTGAAGGGAGGCTTAAGTACAGCACAAGTAATAGAAATCTTTAAAAAGAAATGCCATTATCATTATGTGAAATAAAAACCAGGCTTTTTCAGGTTAGTAAACAAGCAGCATTAGTGTTGAGTACCAGATCTTGCAGCTGCTGCTGGAGGCATGTTCTATCCTGTTCAGAGGAGGCGAGTTTCTGCTGGAATAGGAGAACTTCCTTCTGTCTATCCTCTAACTCAAAGTTCAACTCCTTGATCTATAAGAACACAAAGATCAGTTCTTATGATGCAAATGTCTTCTGGTGTCACATGTCATAATGCGTCTTGTTTAGGGGGATTAGAGGAGGGGGCTGAACGGACCTTTTTGTCTTGTAATGGAGGTGAGGCTGATCCCGCGGTCTCGGCCCGCAGAGTTCTCGGCTGAAGATGCAGGTCGGACACTTCCTTTTCCAGCTCCATGATCCTGGAGCGCTCGGACACCGTGGCCACCTACAGCGGGACACAAGACTTCATCAACCACTTATTGTGGTAAAACTAAAGGCATTAAACATAAACTAGATATTTTCTGCATAGGAAACATCTAATATTATCTAATCAAATTAGATCAATTTCAGACATTATGGTCATGTGGGAATACTGTTTAAAAAAAACAAAACAGTTTTTACTGTTCTGAGAGTTTGTATTAATTTTGAGCATAAATCTATAGCAAATTCTACAGCAAATGGTGGAAAGAAGCTTCCATAGTTTTTAATATTGATAATAACAAGAAATGTTTTCTGGGCAGCAAATCAGCATATTAGAATGATTTCTGAAGGATTATGTGACACTGAAAACTGGAGTAACGATGCTGAAAATTCAGCTTTACGTCACAGGATTAAATTACATTTTAAAATATATTCAAATAGAAAAGTTATTTTAAATTGAAATAATATTTCACAATATTTTACTGTATTTTTGATCAAATAAATGCAGCCTTGATGAGCAGAAGAGACTTCTTAAAAACATTTTTTAAATCTTTACAACCCCACATTTTGAACAGTAGTGTAAACCTACAAATATACTTATAAAATGCATTTTATAATTGAATTCATATTTTTCCCACATTACATAAGGCTACGGAGAATTGTGATGAAAATGTGCTTAAATGTTATAAAATTATAAAAAAAAATAAAAAACTTCTTTATGCAAAACAATTTCTTATTTTCTTCACTTGATTTTGGGATGAAAAATTACTTGTAGAGATGCACCCAGTGACCTACCTCAATCCATCATGGAATAAAAAAATAATCACTTTCCCAAAATAAGCAAAATCACTTCCGTGCATGGGGATCTGACATTAACCCCAAGAGAAATCTCTCGTACCCTCCCATCTGACAGATTGATTTACCCTAGTATCCTCTAACTCCCTCTGGAGTTTGTCTGCTTTGGTCTTTTCAAAGAGAAGACTCTGTTCAAGCTCCTTAATGTGGGCATGCTCCAGTTTGGTCTGCGTCTGTTAGTAGACAGAAGAGGAAAAGAGAGAGACAACAGCAACGGCGCGGTCACGTGCCAGCCAAAAGCCAAGTACGAAGAGCTTCATGCAGACCTTGACATCATCCTCCTCTATGAATGAGGACAAAGACAGCAGTGACACACACAGAGAGAGGCGTGAAGACGGAAGATTGTATCAAAAAAAACAAAACAAGATCACAATGACATGAAACAAATGTGGGTCAAAGAGCGGGCCGATGAAAGAAAGATGAAAGAGGTCAATAATAAAAGAATGAATGAAGGAAAGAAATGTGTGAATGTGATAAAAGATGAAAAATTAAGAATGCAGGGATAAAAAAGTGAATGAATGAACAAATAAAGAGAATAAGGTGAATGAAGCATCAAAGAATCAAGAGTCAGGAGTCAAATCAAAGAGTCAAAGAGCTATAAACAGAAGTGATGCACCATTTATTACTTATTAAAGAAAGATGAATAGATCTTTGAAAAAAAACTTCTCCAAATAGATTTTTGAAGAAATTAATCTTCATATAATAACATGATTTGATCTTGAGATAAAATCAATAAATTAAAGAATCTATCTAGTGGTCTTTCATTTACAAATACCTTTATATCACTGAATTAATGAATCTATCTATCTATCTGCAGTTGTCAACATTTGAAGTGGATCAAAACCTTTCATCAAAGATGTCCTAAAACCAAAACAATACCTGTTCTTGTCTTAGGACAACTTTGATGAACTTCTTTGATCCACTTCAAATGTTGACTACTGTATATATCGCTTTAAAAGTAATCGTTACATATATCTACTTTTCTCCTGTGATGAAAAGTAGATGTATGCCTTGCTGTCTTGCTAAAATATAAGTATAAAAGATACTGATCATTTTCTGACACAGACTGATCTGTTAAAGACAGGTGTCTGCGCCGGTCCGCTAATATCCAGTTTCTTTCTATGTAAATGTATATGATAGGATCACTTTACCTCTAGGTCACCTTTGGTAATGCAAGCTTCCTCTACACGGAACTGCAGATCCTCCACTTTTCTGTGGGACAAAACGTACACTTCAAGCCCTAAAATGTTTCCTCACACGTTCAAAATACTGCATGTTCTTCTACAGCAATCAATTAATATGCAAGGTATTTTTAATTATAGGGGGTTACCTTTTTTCCTCTTCCAGTTGATTCATCAGTTCCACTTTATCTCTGTCTGCAGTCTCCACGAGTCTCCGTAACTGGTCCAACTTGGCTTCCATCTCCAAAGCGTACTTCAAAAAAACGCAACTCATTTGAATCTCAGTCTCTCGTTTATCATCCCAAAGACGACTTTCACATGATGCTATAGAATGACCTGTTCCTGGCCCTGTCTGAGCAGCGCCAGCTCTTGCTGCACTTCCCCGGCATGACTTGTGGCTCGTGCCACTTCCGTCCTCTCCAGGTCCCGCTCGGCCAGGAGCTGCTCGATGTGCTGCTGCTTCTCCTTCAGGGCCTCCTGCAGGGCCGTGGTTCCTGAGATCTTCCGCGCGTACCGTGCCGATGTCTCTGTGAGCTGAGAGATTATCGACGGGTATTACTTCACATAATTTTTGGAGAAAAGTGTATTCTGTGAATGAAAGATGTGGGACTGTACCAGGCCAGCACGGCTGGGTTTGCCCCCAACTGAGGAGGTGACAGAGCTGAGGGAGCTGATGGAGGACGCACTGGGGCTGTTCTTTAGGGTCGACCTGCACCTGGAGGTTTTGGATTTAGCGGGAGTTGTGGACGGGAATCCGATGCGGGTGACTTTGTGAGTAGGAGCGAATAGTCCGTACTTTGGTAGGCACTGGAAATACCTATGGGAGTGAAGCATAAAAATATACTACTACTGTTCAAAAGTCTGGAGTCGTTATGACTTTTTAAATGTTTTTGAAAGAAGTCTCTTTTGCTACAAGGCTGCATTTGTTTGATCAAAATTACAGTAAAAACATCAGTAAAATATTATTAAACTTGAACTGTTTTCTATTTTAAAATATTATAAAATGTAATTTAATCCTGTGTTGCAAAGCTGAATTTTCAGCATCGTTACTCCAGTCTTCAGTGTCACATGATCCTTCAGAAATCATTCTAATCTGCTCAAGAAACGTTGCATATTATTTTCAGTGTTGAAAATACAAGTATTCTTTTTTCTTTCTTTCAAAAAAAGAGAAATCTTACTGACCTAACTTTTAAACTGATCTACTTTGTCATTTAGCTCACAATTTTCCAAACCAACTGTACACTTCCCATAAGACAGTTCAATCAGAGCAATCTGAGGTTAAAACCAACATGAAACAGCATTAACCACCCATTTAACTTCCGTAATGTGACACAGTAAAAGGATTTTTTTTTTCCATAGGGAATTGAATATGAAAAATAAAGTATATGTCATAGTTGGGGAAAAAAAACAAAGGAGATCTCAAGAGTGTCTTAAAACTGTGCTTAGATTCACCTAGATAAGTAAGACCTGAAAGATCTGTTTCATAAATGTGTTTTAAAACAGAACGCCCTGTTCCCATGGTATGATCTTATGTGATTCTGACAAGTGTTGGGGAGTAACTAGTTACATGTAACAGCGTTACGTAATTTAGTTACAAATAAATGTAACTGTAATCAGTTACAGTTACTAAGAAAAAATGTGTAATTAAATTACAGTTACTTATGAAAATGTTAATGATTACAAAGGGGATTACATTTGAATATTTACACACATCCACATACAGATTTAATTGATTTCTTTCCCAAATTGCACTGATTACACTGAGACATACGGCCCTATAATTTCCGCGATGCGGAAAACACAGACTGGTTCGTAGAATCCAGTCATAAAAACGGAATTCCTATAGCCTAACGCGGACGGAATATGCCACATTTTGGACGAATAAATCAAAAGTAGGTCAGTACACTTGAATCAAAACGCGATATGGACTAGTGTCTGTGAATATTAAGCCGCAAAAAGACAATATATGAATCATGCACGTTCTGCGTGTCTGTGGAATCAGGCGCCGACTGGCCATCGGGAGAACCGGGACAATTCCCGGTGGCCTGGCAGCCGATTTGGCCCGCTATTTTAATATTA
>NW_015547715.1:1810488-1825676 GCF_001515605.1 Sinocyclocheilus anshuiensis
AAAAAAAAAAACATGGTTACTGTACTTTTACTATAATAAAAGCATGGTTAATTTTTGTAATGGAAAAACATGACTCATGTTCAGTATTAGGATTTTTTTATAAAGATATTGTAGTGATGTACTAATTTTGACGTGTAGGCAATTTAGAAAGTATAGTTAGTTTTGTTAAATCTTGAGTATTAAAGTCATGAGAGAGATAGATATCAGGGCAAAATAAAGAGACCGAAGATTTAGTTTAGTTTCAAAAACAGTATTAGTAAACTATTTCTTATGATTTTAAATCTGCATTGAACTTCAGATCAATCTCAAAGTAAAAGGCGGTACTAAAATCAGATTTTGTGGTGGATGTGTTCAAATTTGATCATCTTATTTCAAGTAATTAAGGATTTTGTAAGTCTGAGCACTACTGTAAGGTTAACCCTGCATGGTGTAAATGTTTAAAATTATTAACAGTACTTTAATAAAGTAATTGAAAAAGTTACACTACTATTACATTTTAAATAGGGTAACTTGTAATCTGTAAGCTATTACATTTCCAAAGTAACCTTCCCAACTCTGAGACAAACTGTGGCCTTACCTTGCACCAGCCACTGCCCCATCATTCTTGCCAAGAGGCTCGTCCAACTCAACGCCACACCAATCACCTTTCGCAAAGTCAGTTACGCCCAGAAAACGCACAACACCTGCCTTGGTTCCACCAACCTGAGGAGTGCAAGCAAAACGTTCCCTCAAACTTCCCTCAAGGAGCCACTAAGCATGAAGACAGACCAGAGACGGGCCTTACCAGCACACGATCACCCAACTTCGGTTCCCGATGCAACTTCTTGGCCGAATCCGTCTCAGACAGATTGGCTGCAGACTCACTGGCGGCCCTGGTTAGGTTTGTTGAGGTCTTGGTTGTTGCACTAGTGGTTTGAGTTACAGGACCTTTGGCAGGGGAGGTGGACGTCTTGTTGGCGGGTGTCTGCGTCCCATTGGCTTCACGCTCTGCCACTGGAGTGCGGGACAGTTTGGAGGGCCGAGTAAATATACCTCGCAAGTCCTCGCACTGGAAGTAGCGCACTTCGGCCACAGAGCCGTCGTTTTTCCCGATAGGTTCATCTAGAACTATTCCCGCCCATTGGCCCGGTGCAAACTGGGTCCCTCCGATGAACTGCACATAACCTGGTTTATTTCCGTTGACCCAAACTCGTTCACCAACAGAGAAATCTGACGCAGCATCTTGGGCCGAATTAGAGGTCGGAAATGTTACAGCCTTGGCGTCAGCTACAATCAGCCAAAATACAAGCACGTCAGGTCTGAATCAGTGTGTTTCTTATGTAACCTATGGGTGACTCACCTGAGGTGGGCGAGGTTTTGGTTGGTGTCGCAGCTGCTGGTTTTCCAATCTTGGTGGGTGGTTTGAGACCACTCGGCTTTCCCGCACTCATTTTACCTGCTTTATGCACGCAAATGTGCTATTCCTGCAGGGCCTGGAAAAACATCAACCCTCCCTGACCAGATAAGATTCCCTAACAGAAGGAAATACAAGTTCAGAATACAATTTTATTGCGTTTAGGTGTTTTAGTGTGTGATTATCCATCTTAATTGTGAAGTCATGATGAAACCGAAATAGCCACACATATTTCTTTCGTATTGTGATGTACATTTGAGTGATTATCGAAAAAGGCAGGACTTGGTTCTATCCATCAGGTTGTTGATTGGATTTTGGGATGTGGGCGTGTAGCATGTGCTTGTAGGGGTGGGGTTTAAGCAGACTAAATGATTTTTGAAGTACATTGATGTTTGAGAGCACGCAACGTTACCATTGTAATACCTTACCAGTACAGCATCTTTGAGGGCCTGTGCCACGGTATTATCATCTGACACAGCCACTGTACCATGTTACCACCAAAGCAATATTTATAATTTACTTTATCCATTAATAATAAATCAGTGGTTATTCATTTGATTTTAAGAAAGAGTAAATAAAGTTAGTTGTACTTTTGCCTCTGGTGTTTATCTAAATATTAAAAATAAGAATTATTAATGGCACTTTCAGCCATTTCAATCAATTTGGACTCGACTGTTAAATTACTACATTTTGTTTATTTTTAGCAAGCTAACGTTAACTAGCCAAACAATAACTATCAAAACAAATATCACAACTATCCACATTGTATTCCTCAAAATAAATATGAAAATGTCTGTTTTCAGTAAGTAGTTCAGTATGTTACATTTATACGTGGCTGTGTGTTCTTCATGTCATAAACTGTCTGCTAGCCGACATTAGCCAGAGGAGCTAAAGCCGCTAAATGCAACACAAATGAGCTCAATGCAGTGAGCTTTAGATGGAATAAAGTTATGATATTCTCTTACCTGAACCGCTTTGATGTGTAGCATTCCTCCGTGATAAGGGAAATGAAAGGATTTCGCGTTTGTCTGGATGATCTCACACTACTGATGGTGATGGGTGAGGCAGTTCAACACAAAGCTGCACCCAAACACTTTAATTACAGTGACTTTTGAATAATGTAAATGAGCAAGTACAACAGTAATTAAAATGGGCTGGCATCAAAGAAAGTGGGAAGAAGTGCTTTTATGAAATGATGCATGAGGACTTCTGTTGCAGAATAAGTTTGATTGTAAAAACAATTGTCTTTCAGGCAATTGCAATGTCTTGATGGGGGGGGAAGCAGAAAATTAGTTGACCTGTGATAATGCATAATTCTCAGTAGGAGTTCTGTAATATAGTTTCATAAATAATTTGTTAACAGACATATCTTTGGATTGAATTATTGAGAAAGGATATGACCGGAAGGTGTCAGTGTACTATGGCGGCCACTAGTGGTCAAATCAGGTCAAAAGTGGTAAAAAAAAATATATAATACATTTTTTAAAAATCAGTAAATTGTAAAAGAAAAAAAAATCATTTATTCATTTTCAGTAAAGTTAAATGGAATAAATGTCGCATTTTTACTATTCTGACCACAAGAGAGCGCACAATGATTATATATCGCAAATAAATAAATAATAATAATAAAATGTATATGTTTCAACAATGTTTCTGATAGTAACTAGTTGTCTGATAGTAAACTCCAGGTACATTTGCACAGGTTTAAATGATGATATTATTACCTCAGTTTTAGGCCCCTCCTGCTGTATTCTGAACCTGCAACCTGTGGTTTTCGCGTGCTGCTGATACATTCCTCAACACTAATTAAAGTATTATCAAGTAGTTATTTGTATGCATAACTTATAATGGAATCCAATATTTAACATCCCATTAAAACTATTTTAAAAATATTTAACATCAAATTAAAAAACAGCTTATGACTGTATTGATTGCAACGTTCCAGTTAGATTGCAATATTGTCGCATGCATATTAACAAATTCCCTCATCGAACATCGAACGTCGAAAATGTTATTTTTCGCAACATCTGCATGATTGTGTGCATGTGCATCATCACCAGAGGGCGCATGCACTGGACGTGAGGACTGCTGTACTGATCCATTACAATAATACGGACATGTCTTTATTCTGGACCATTGAACTCGAGGAGACAGTATAGACTATAGATCTTGCAGTAACCAGCACATGGATGTTTTCGTCTGAATGCAGCGCTCGTGCTGCGTGCTAATCACATGCATCTGTGTTCCTCAAGCAGAGCTTCTGCAATACACGAGAAAGACCAGGAAACCAAAGGACTCCATACAGGATTTGTGTCCAATACAAAACACCGTGTATAAGGTAAGATGCACACGAAGCTTGATTTGAATAAAATAAAATAGCAGAGATGTTTGATTACAAGGTTGTTTTTTTAAATACCCACCACCCCCCCACCCCACAAATATCAGGATGCGTTTCATAGTATTATTTTATAAACAGACAGAAATAATATATTTGATATGTGCAAAGATCTTATGCACGTGTGGAAGGATCTTCTCACATTCCAGCTGCTGCCATTTTGTCTATGTTTTAACCCCCAGGTTCTGTTCGGTCATTTTAATCAGATGCGATAGATCTACATTTCCACAAGGCTTGGTGACTTTTTATTCACAAATTCCCTCATCGAACATCGAACGTCGAAAATGTTATTCAGATATGATTCCGTTGGTTGCAACATCTGCATGATTGTGTGCATGTGCATCATCACCAGAGGGCGCATGCACTGGACGTGAGGACTGCTGTACTGATCCATTACAATAATACGGACATGTCTTTATTCTGGACCATTGAACTCGAGGAGACAGTATAGACTATAGATCTTGCAGTAACCAGCACATGGATGTTTTCGTCTGAATGCAGCGCTCGTGCTGCGTGCTAATCACATGCATCTGTGTTCCTCAAGCAGAGCTTCTGCAATACACGAGAAAGACCAGGAAACCAAAGGACTCCATACAGGATTTGTGTCCAATACAAAACACCGTGTATAAGGTAAGATGCACACGAAGCTTGATTTGAATAAAATAAAATAGCAGAGATGTTTGATTACAAGGTTGTTTTTTTAAATACCCACCACCCCCCCACCCCACAAATATCAGGATGCGTTTCATAGTATTATTTTATAAACAGACAGAAATAATATATTTGATATGTGCAAAGATCTTATGCACGTGTGGAAGGATCTTCTCACATTCCAGCTGCTGCCATTTTGTCTATGTTTTAACCCCCAGGTTCTGTTCGGTCATTTTAATCAGATGCGATAGATCTACATTTCCACAAGGCTTGGTGACTTTTCCTACAATAGCCATCTGAACACACAAGTCTTAAGTGCGTTCCCGGTCAGATTTGATCGATCATTGTAAAAAATAATAAAAAAAATGGCTGAGACTATATAAACACAGCAATTATTAAATAATGTCAAATAAAATAAACCAATCATGCACACAGAAAAGTCATGAGACTTTTAGCGCATCCATAATGCAGAACAGACACGAACAAATGAATGGATGACGCTATAGCACAATATCCTCAATTTTGTCTATACTCAGACATTCTGATTGAGATTAACTTTATTGGCATGGCTTTAGAGTTACTAAATATGAAATACATAAAGCGACGCAAGCGCAAATAAAAACATACAAGCACAAAAAGCAACAATGCAGAACACTAAAAAGAAAGTGTGACGCTATTGGCTCGTTTGATACAAGCAGGTTCTGCGCAGAACCGCACACAGCAGGTAATCATCTCACTAGAGGGCTTTTAATTTTTATTTTTTTTTTGCCTTACATGTATTGTGGATCCCCTTAAAGGGATAGTTCACCCAAAAATGAAAATTTTATGTTTATCTGCTTACCCCCAGGGCATCCAAGATGTAGGTGACTTTGTTTCTTTAGTAGAACACAAATTATGATTTTTAACTCCAGCCATTGCAGTCTATCAGTCGTATAATGGATGGCAATGGTAACAAAATCTATGAGAATAAAACAAAACATGCACAGACAAATCCAAATTAAACCCTGCGGCTCGTGATGACACATTGATGTCCTAAGACACGAAACGATTGGTTTGTGCGAGAAACCGAACAGTATTTATATAATTTTTTACCTCTAATACACCACTATGTCCACGTCTTTACGTCTTTGAGCACGCGCACGACATCCGGTGCGTGAGGTGTGTACGCGCTCTGGCGTAGTTTACGTTAAAGGGTGTGTTGATATCCAGCCGAAGAGCAATCAACCATAACTTCAGGCGAGCAGGCTCAGAAGTTGGGAATACGTGGAAAGTCACCACTCCCGAATGAGTTCGCGCGAGAGAACGTAATCTTTTAGTTTTAAGTCGGTTTGAACAATCCGGATAAGCGCAAGCAAGTACCATTTTGATTAGCCGTCGTACCTACAATGACTGTGCACTGTGTAAACAATGAGTGACGTATACGCGTGAGAGATCACTTCCGGCGCTTGCGTAAACTACGCCAGAGCGCATACACACCTCACGCACCGGATGCCTGCACGCGCTCAAGGAAGTTGGACATAGTGTTGTATTAGAGGTCTCGTTGACCACACAGGTTATGGCTCATTGGCTCACCAGCAATCGTGGCGTTTTATTCTTGTCTAAAAATGTCAGTTTTTAAACTCTAATAGAATGTTGACTTGAGACACGGAATGTTCAAATGAGCTAGGACTGTTCAAACTCCAACGGTCAACAATTCAAATCCAAACACGCCCTTTCATCTGCGTTTAACCCCTTATGGACCCTTTTCACAAGACTGTGATGACGCGTTTAACGGTTATCAGCATCGTAAATCCTCGAAAGTTTTTCATATTTGTATTTTTTTTTTAAATGTATGTACATTTATAACAATATTCTTTGTATTATATCTTTGCTATTTGAGCAAATGGGAATGCAAAAAATATATTTGTGGTACACTCTCATTCACTTCTATTCAAGATAACCCAACTATGACGACTTCCGCTGCTGAGAAACCCAGAAATGTGAAAAGGGTCCATTTAAGGTCCTTGCACACTTAAGCTGTGTCCGAAATCGCTCACTTGTTCACTCATTCACTAATCCCTATAAAGTGTATGGCAGTTGAGTGCAGTATATCAGAACATACAACATCTGTTGTACACTCGAAATCAGAGCAGATTGTGGGTAAAAAGTAGTGAACGAATGTAGGGAATGAACTTGTTCACTCAGAATTCGGACAGCACTACAAAATGGCCGACACCCGGTATAGTGCACTATATAGGGGAATGGGAGCAGTTTCGGACACCACTTTAGTCTGAAATTTTCGTATGTGTTTTTTCATATTCGTCATCCTAAAAATTTGTCAGGCACAAAAACCTTGCACACTGAGTCTGATATTGATAATCCGTTGTGAAAAAATTCACAAAACAATACAAAATGGAGTCTTCAAGTAATGAGGATAATTTTGTTGTCCTATTAAAAAGAAAAAAGAAAGAGGAAATATTTGGTCCATCCAATCCTGAGACTGCGTAGAGAGGAAAGAGAGTTCCACCTCCTTATCAAGGAGCTGTGGAATTATCCCAAGCGATTCAAAGTTTACTTCTTCAGGATTTCAGTGGCTCAGTTTGATGCTTTGCTCGCGATACTGGAGCCACATTTGAACAAGAAAACCACCATTTTCCGTGAACCAACTGATCCTGAACAGACACTGGCAGTATGTCTCAGGTTTGGACACATACACACACACACACTCATGCCGCGTCCCACGCCCTAAAGTATGTACTCTTTTGGTGAAGAAAAAGTACACACTTTTGAGTGTGTAGTAGAAGAGTAGGCAATTGCGTCTTTAACAGACTGCTCTGTCGCATAGTTACCAAGCACCAACCTCCCGGTCTCTCGTGAAACCAACACGGAAGTGACTAAAACTGCAATTCATCGACTGGCCGCTAGAGGCTGGCTCCAAAAGGTAGTCAGTCCCATAGACTCCCCATGTTAAAATGCCCAAATTTACAGCAGAAAAAAATATGTTTACAACCAGGTACAAAAAGTGGTTTTGGTCTATATAGCTAATTTTGCCCTTCATGACAACTGTGAGGGGGGTGAATTTTTTTATAACTCATCCGTTTAAATTATATTAAGCCTTAAAGTTCTGCATAATTAAGGGCGTGGCCACTTGAGTGACAGGTGGATTGCCGCTGCTGTCACCACCGTCGAGCTTAGGTGGGTGGGGTTTCAGCAACCAGCTCCCGCCTCTTTGCCCATTTTCGATTATCTGGGAGTGACGCGCGGTGACGCGCTGCCAAGATGGCGACGGCCGGCTCCGCCCACTTTGAGCTTCATAAACACTCTTCAGAAACCTACGGGTGACGTTACGGACACTACGTCCATGTTTTTATACAGTCTATGATAGTTACACGCACCCTGTCTCTGTATTGGCCTGTCAATCATCTTGTCACAATTAACATCCTCCACATTTCATTTAATTTAACTTCCTACCATATCGGAGAGAAAAGTAGCAGCACGTTGATCTGTCAGCCGTGGGTCTTTATGCAGAGAACTTTGCTCTTTTTTTTTTTTTTTGCATAATGATACATTTAAAAGTTAATGGCCAAATGGATGTAAATAAAATTCAGATTGTTGTAGATGAAATATAACACAGATAAGATTAAATAAATAATTTTTACCCGGTAAAATTTTGATTATTAGTAACTCAAACCCCTTTATCTAAACCTCTCTATTTAACCGTCAACCACGCACATCCGCCAGCGCAATGGATTGTGGCCAATATTAGCCATTAGAGTGTGCACAGATCCACACTTCAAAAATCTACCTGAAATAGTAGACCATCCGTGGACTTTTGGCATACTCTTTTCAACATACTATGCTTTGGGACACACTTACAGTGCGTTCCAAACAGGATATATCGCCCTCCGAAGGGCACTTCGGAGTGAAACAATCATGGCCGCCGTATTGAAGGGTCGTTCAAACCCAAAGTGCTCAAAACTGGCCACTTCAAAGGGCCCTTCGGAATGAAGGATTTCGAAGGGTACAACTGATGGACACTTCGGGTCCCCATGATCCTTTGCACAGGGAAATTTGGTGTCACAGACTTTGACTTTACCTATGAATATATGTATAGTATTTTTTCTGTACTACTGTAATATTTATAAGACTTAGATTTGGTACATTATGGTCAAAACAACATTGTACTTCAACAAAAATACTTTTGTTGGTACAGCTACCGTTATTAGTCCATTCAAATGTTTCAAATACATAGACATAATATACATTACAAATACATATTACATTACATATACAAATATACATTTTAATGTAAAGACGACTGGGGGTCAACCAGCATACAAAATGTGCAAGGAAGGCATCTCCTTGATCGTCTCGTTAAGATGACGCAGAAGTGCATTGACCCCTACACCCTTCATCCCTTCGAAGCTCTCACTGCAGAGGGTAAACACTTTGAAGGGATTAGGGCGTAGGGATGAGCCCTTCTGAATGGAACACAGGGTTATTCTAATCTCGCATACATAGTATGAACATTAGGATGCAGGCACACACTTGTCAGATGCCATTCTGGATTTTGGCGTTCTCTTGTACGGTGACTCTAAATTGTCAAAAAACCTCTCAAAATGCTTGATACAGATTACATAGATCTCCCCTTCTATGTAAAGCGCTTTGAGTGCCCAGAAAAGCGCTGTATAAATGTAAGGAATTATTATTATTGTTTTTATTATTACAGATGCGAAAAACGCAGAAAATTTAAACCAATCGAATTTTTCTTTATGACGGACGAAAGTTTCGGAGGCACTGTGTAAACGTGATTGACACAAAGTGAGGTCGTATTTATTTTTTAACGTGCAAAAATTTTGAACGAGAGTTTCGGATCAGTGTGCAAGGACCGTTACACTGCACACGTCTGCAGTGCGTTGCGGCTCTGACACGGCCACCGGAGTTGATCGCGGCTAATCTAGTCAATGCTTGCATTTATACCAGCCATGCCGCGGCACGTCCCAGAAGCGTCTCTCCTTGCTGCTTCTCTAAAGATAGGCACCTAGTCTATTTTTGTCGGACGCTGTGTCAAAAGCCGCACAGTTCAAATACAAAAAATACGCTGTGCAGACTAAAACACAGCTACAATATTTTATCCTTGTCGTTTATAACTGGACCTTTAAGTGTATTAACTTTGTCTGTAGGCTACAGCACAACAATAAACACAATTAAACCAGACAAAACAACTATTTAGCCAACTAAATCATGATAGAACCCCAAAAAGGAAAAAAGAAAAAGAAAAAGAAAAACCAAGAAAACAATGTCCGACAGGCAAATCTCGTGGTCTCACGAATCCAGTTGCTTTGCTCCTGGTGTGAGTTGGCACTGCGTGGAGGACGGACCAAAACCTCATCAGAGCCATAATGCCCGCAGACATGTGCAGTGTAAACAAGGGATAAGCCCCTCTCTCTCTCTCTCTCTCAGAATATCTCAGAATATGTGATTTTAATCATTGCAGAATTTGTCTTTATTAAACTAAAAATATTTCAAAAACAATATTTCAAAACCATCCACTTTATATGCAATGAAGAACGACAAGTTTGTTTGACTACTTTAATGAGGACATTTTGTAGGCTTCCATTATTCATTATTTTCATAGCCAGATAATGATATCTAATCAACCTAACTATCACTCAAACCTGTGCACATTATACTAGATTTAAAGATCTAGCTCACTTATGAGCTTTTCATATTAGAGAACATTTGATCCTATCAAGTGTAACAAATAAAATTATAAATGTGATTTCCCTGAACCTTGCTTGCAGTTCATTCTGTGGCTGCACAATGAAGAGGCGGTTTAGTGTTGTGGAGTCCCTGGTTCATTTATATGAGTCCAGTGAAGAGCAAAGAGATGCAGACCTACGTACGACAAGTGATGGAGGGATGGAAAAGGAAAGAGACACGACCCAACATACAACAAGTGATTGAGGAATGGAAGAGGAAAGAGACGTGACCCTACATATGACAAGTGATGGAGGGATGGAAGAGGAAAAAGATGCGACACGACATACTACGAGTAATAAATGGATGGAAGAGGAAAGGGATCTGGATGGAGAAGCTGAGCTGGAGCTCTTTAATGAAGCTTCTGAAACAGAGGACAATACAGAGTTCAACCCAGACTACCACTCTACTGATGAAGAAGAGTCAGAGGAAGAGTCAGATGAAGAGTCAGAGGTCACTGCTGACACAGAGGCGGCTTATCAGTCCAAAAACAGTAACATATTGTGGACTCCAGCACCACCTCCGAAACAACGAGAGAGATTACCAGCTCATCGTATCATCAAAATGACCCCTGGACCAACCAGGCTGGCATGTGCCAATGCTGAAGACATAAGATCAACATTTGAATTGTTTTTCCCAGATGATATTAAACAGATTTTGATTGAAATGACCAATTTAGAGGGGAAACGTGTATTTCGTGATACCTGGAAGGACCTGGACTGGACAGACTTACAGGCCTTTTTTGGTCTGTTGATTCTGGCAGGTGTGTATCGATCCCACCATGAGGCCATGAGTAGCTTATGGCACGGTGTATCAGGGAGGGCAATTTTTCATGCTACCATGTCACTGAAAAGTTTTACCAATTTGTCAAGGGTCTTCTGCTTTTACAAAAGGGATAAAGAGCCTAGCCGACAGAAAAGGGACAAGCTGGCACCAGTAAGGAACATCTGGGTTAAATGGGTCGAACGCCTGCCACTCTTGTACAATCCAGGCCCAAACGTCACTGTGGACGAGTGCCTGGTCCGTTTCAGAGGACACCGTCCCTTCAAACAATACATGCCAAGTAAACCGGGCAAGTATGGCATTAAAATCTGGGCAGCATGCGATTCCAGCTCGAGCTATGCGTGGAACATGCAGATCTACACTGGGAAAGCTGCCGACGGCAAGTCAGAAAAGACCCAGGGAATGCGAGTGGTCCTGGACATGACAGACAGCTTAGAGGGACACACCGTCACGTGTGACAACTTTTTCACCTCGTATGGCCTCGGCGAGGAGCTGCTCCGAAGGAAAATGACCATGATCGGAACAGTCAGATCAAACAAACCTGAGCTCCCACCTGCACTCCTGTCAATGAAGGACAGGGCCCGATTATCATCCATGTTCGCCTTCACTGATACGCACACTCTTGTGTCCTACTGTCCCAGAAAAAATAAAAATGTGCTGTTGATGAGCACTTTCCACAGAGATGCCAAAGTAAGCGACAAAGATCACAAGAAGCCAGGGATAATCCTAGACTACAACCAGACCAAAGGCGGAGTTGACAACCTTGACAAGGTATTTTACTACTTTGCATTATTTAGACATTTTCTGCATGAAATGAAAATGAACCATATCTATTTTTAAATGCTAATTATTTCTGCATGAAATGAAAATGAAGCATATATATTTTTAAATGCTAATTATATATCTTTTTTTCTTTATTGACAATCTATTACAATCGGACATCACAATATGTAAGAAAAGATCTGTCGCTACTTCTGTTTCTTTGCGACTTTAGGAACAAATGGCCCAAATAAAGTTAATTGAATTGTCAGCTGGTGAGCTAAAGCAATGCTAAGATCATGGGTTCGATTGCCAGGGAAAGCAGTAACTGATAAAATGTAAAAGTATACTTTGAATGCAATGTTGCTTTGGATAAAAGCATCTGCCAAGTGCACATGTAAACGTTTTGCTTGTCATTTCACATCCAGGTTGTTGCCACTTACACATGCCAAAGAAAGACAGCTCGTTGGCCCATGGTGATTTTCTTCAACATGTTGGATGTCTCCGCCTACAATTCATTCGTACTGTGGACAGAGATAAATCCCTCATGGAACAAAGGGAAAAACTTCAAAAGGAGGCTCTACCTGGAAGAGCTAGGGGAAACTCTGGTGGCTCCCTACATGAAAAGACGGAATTACGTTCCCCGCTCGCCAGCCTCTCAGAATATGGTGATACAAGCACAAGCATGCTCTTCAGAAAAAGAAGACGTCCTTCTGCTAGCCTCCAAATATAAGGTGATGAAAGCACGAGCATGCTTTACAGCCAAAAAACCCAGCTCCTCCCCAGTATCAACCCCCAGCAAGAGGAAAAGGTGTCAGGTCTGTGAATCAAAGAAGAACACAAAAACCAGTATGATGTGCAGTCAGTGTAACATGTACATTTGCAGGTCACACGCAATTATAACTTCTTATTGCTATGCATGCAAGAAGGTTTAAACAAGACTTAGTCATGGCTTATGCGCTGTTTGTTGCTCAGTTTTTATAGTAGTTATTCTTTTGCTCTTCTCTTTACTAACTTGTTTGCCATTGCAAAATGTATCATGTTTATTGCCTTTTCTCTTGACATTATCATTAGTTTACGGAGTTGACAACCTTGACAAGGTATTTTACTACTTTGCATTATTTAGACATTTTCTGCATGAAATGAAAATGAACCATATCTATTTTTAAATGCTAATTATTTCTGCATGAAATGAAAATGAAGCATATATATTTTTAAATGCTAATTATATATCTTTTTTTCTTTATTGACAATCTATTACAATCGGACATCACAATATGTAAGAAAAGATCTGTCGCTACTTCTGTTTCTTTGCGACTTTAGGAACAAATGGCCCAAATAAAGTTAATTGAATTGTCAGCTGGTGAGCTAAAGCAATGCTAAGATCATGGGTTCGATTGCCAGGGAAAGCAGTAACTGATAAAATGTAAAAGTATACTTTGAATGCAATGTTGCTTTGGATAAAAGCATCTGCCAAGTGCACATGTAAACGTTTTGCTTGTCATTTCACATCCAGGTTGTTGCCACTTACACATGCCAAAGAAAGACAGCTCGTTGGCCCATGGTGATTTTCTTCAACATGTTGGATGTCTCCGCCTACAATTCATTCGTACTGTGGACAGAGATAAATCCCTCATGGAACAAAGGGAAAAACTTCAAAAGGAGGCTCTACCTGGAAGAGCTAGGGGAAACTCTGGTGGCTCCCTACATGAAAAGACGGAATTACGTTCCCCGCTCGCCAGCCTCTCAGAATATGGTGATACAAGCACAAGCATGCTCTTCAGAAAAAGAAGACGTCCTTCTGCTAGCCTCCAAATATAAGGTGATGAAAGCACGAGCATGCTTTACAGCCAAAAAACCCAGCTCCTCCCCAGTATCAACCCCCAGCAAGAGGAAAAGGTGTCAGGTCTGTGAATCAAAGAAGAACACAAAAACCAGTATGATGTGCAGTCAGTGTAACATGTACATTTGCAGGTCACACGCAATTATAACTTCTTATTGCTATGCATGCAAGAAGGTTTAAACAAGACTTAGTCATGGCTTATGCGCTGTTTGTTGCTCAGTTTTTATAGTAGTTATTCTTTTGCTCTTCTCTTTACTAACTTGTTTGCCATTGCAAAATGTATCATGTTTATTGCCTTTTCTCTTGACATTATCATTAGTTTACTTTGTTAGAGTTACTGTATGTTGACATTTGATGTTTTAAATAAATGAGAGGCTACAAAATAATGCATACTCTGTGTCTTTTCATTTTAACACTACGTGTAAACATAATGTGGCATTACTGGAAAAAAAAACACCTTAAAAGAAGCGTTATTAAAAATGATAACGTTGACAAATATTAGTGTTTCTAAATAAGTGTATCTAATATATATATATATATATATATATATATATACAGTGGTGTGAAAGTTTGTTAGAACTTTGTGTTTCCAGAGATCAGAGTCCATCATATGTGGATCACTACCTCTACCTACTGGTTATAATTACTTCATGTCATCATGCAGGTGTTTCAAATACATATTTTCCAAATTTTTCAGTTTAATGAAGTGTATGTTTTTACAGCAGAAAAAGTATAACATGTTTTTATGAAAACTAATGGTGTAAATTACAGTTAGGTCTAAATACCAAAATAATAAAAAAAAAAAAAAAAAAAAAAAAAAAAATGAATGTACAAGTTTAGTGATTTACTACATTTCATTAAAAAATAATCCAGTCATGACTAGGAATGGTCTGTAATAAACATTGTCTGATGGTTAAATTAACTTCATTTTAGAAATAATTCATGATTTACATATTACTTTTAACATTACAAAAACTGGTGTAATGTAATGAAGTAATAATACTTCGTTACAGTACTTCATTATTTTTTTGGGAGTATCTGTACTTTACTTGAGTTGTTATATTTCAGCCAACATTTACTTTTACTTCACTACATTTCCTAATTCAAATGTATACTTTTACTCCGATACATTTCCTGGAAGCATATTCGTTACTTACTACAAAATACTCAGAAGTCAGAAGAACACGGACTGCAGGAAAGCAGGTTTGGCGAATCAGTGGTCTGGCGTTTGCAAGTTAGACTCCTAAAAACACCTTTGCTCATGTGCAAACAAATGCGCGCACAACCGCGGATGATTCATTTTCCACTCAAGTCGAGTCTGGGGTGTGTGATACAGCATCGTCTGCGATAATACGGTAAGTGTTGTTGTAATGAGATCGAGTATATCACCAAATGACAAAAAGAGTTTTTATATTTATATAATTTAATATAGTTAACTTAATCTATATCACACAAAGAGTACCGTTTTTCTGCAGATATCAGCATGATAACACACAAAGATCTTTTGCGTCTCTGAGCAATGGTGTTTACTTATTGAATGAATCAGCTTTTTAAACGAATCGGACGAATCGGTTGATTCAGTGATTCACTCATTAACACAGTCAAATGCTTTGTTCCTGAATGAA
>NW_015547715.1:1825800-1828090 GCF_001515605.1 Sinocyclocheilus anshuiensis
GACACCGCTTCTGCGTCTCGGAGCACGTGATATATTATAAGGAGTAACGATATGTTTTATGAAATGTAGTGAAGTAAAAAGTACGATCTTATGCTTTGGAATGTAGTGAAGTAAAAGTAAAAGTTACTCAAAATAAAACTACTCCAGTAAAGTACAGATACTTGAAAAATGTACTTAAGTACAGTAACGAAGTAAAGCTACTCCGTTACTGTCCACCACTGCTTTACTGTATCTAGGCTATTATGACAAGTATGTGTGGTAAATGATCCTAATCGATTACTGACTGAACCATTATGAGATAAGAATAAATGCAGTGGAGTCAGTGCAAATGTCCTAAATGTTATTGCTGTAAAACTTGTCATGACGAGCAGGAAGGGGCAGTGAAGTGCTCTGATCTACTAGTCAGCTTAGCCAGTAGGTGAGATCTTGTGCATTTTCTATGTGGATGAAGGGTAGAAGGTTCATTCTGTCCTTTAAGGAGGTCATGTCCTACATTTTATATCATTTTATTGTTTCCCTGAAGTCCACTTTTAATAAGTCATGGTTTCATGCACAAAGAACAGTCATAATTTAGTTTTATATGAACACTATACCCAATCTAAACCTAAGATTTAAAGGGCTAGTTCAACCAAAAATGAAAATACTGTCATCATTTACTTTTTTTTTTTTTTTTTTTAAAAAACAAAAAAAAAAAAAAAAAAAAAAAAAAAAAAATGAATGTACAAGTTTAGTGATTTACTACATTTCATTAAAAAATAATCCAGTCATGACTAGGAATGGTCTGTAATAAACATTGTCTGATGGTTAAATTAACTTCATTTTAGAAATAATTCATGATTTACATATTACTTTTAACATTACAAAAACTGGTGTAATGTAATGAAGTAATAATACTTCGTTACAGTACTTCATTATTTTTTTGGGAGTATCTGTACTTTACTTGAGTTGTTATATTTCAGCCAACATTTACTTTTACTTCACTACATTTCCTAATTCAAATGTATACTTTTACTCCGATACATTTCCTGGAAGCATATTCGTTACTTACTACAAAATACTCAGAAGTCAGAAGAACACGGACTGCAGGAAAGCAGGTTTGGCGAATCAGTGGTCTGGCGTTTGCAAGTTAGACTCCTAAAAACACCTTTGCTCATGTGCAAACAAATGCGCGCACAACCGCGGATGATTCATTTTCCACTCAAGTCGAGTCTGGGGTGTGTGATACAGCATCGTCTGCGATAATACGGTAAGTGTTGTTGTAATGAGATCGAGTATATCACCAAATGACAAAAAGAGTTTTTATATTTATATAATTTAATATAGTTAACTTAATCTATATCACACAAAGAGTATGTCGGTTTTAATTTCACATTTCGACTTTTTTTCACGTTTTAAAATAATTTCAAGTATCAGTATTCAACGTATTATGTTAAAAACAAAACATTATTTATGCATCTGTAACTGCAGGTTAAATGCATCCATGTCCCCTCTGAGATACATTAAACTGTGTAAATGCATCTAAATGCTATTCCAGATGCAGGTTCCAGAAATGTTTTCTTATGTTGAAATGAAAGACACTAAGTACCAGATGAAGTGCTTCTTATTCTTACCCAAAGATACAAAATGGAAGAACAAGTTAAAACTGAACACAATCTTGCTACTCAAGCGGTGTAATATATAATTTTTTATATATATATTTATTTGCTTCTTTTCCATTTTGAATTTACATGTACTTTCACTTTCAATACTTAAGTACGTTTAAGATTTAAAAAAATACTTTTCGTACTTAAGTACAATAAATATCACATACTTTAAGACTTTTACTCAAGTAATATTCTAAACGGTGACTTCAACTTCTACCAAAGTCATTTTCTGGTAAGATATCTATACTTTTACTTGAGTACGGCTTTCAGGTACGTTATACACCACTGCAAAAAGCAACAACAACAACAAAAACAATTTAACGTTATACAGTTTCCATATACATGGGTCCTTAATTGTGGACCGAAGATCTACCACCTTTGTGATTTTTTTCTTTCTTTCTTCTTCTTATTATTATTATTTAAATATAAGTGTAAAACATTTTATATTTTAGTTTTACTATTTTAGTTTTCTATTCTATTTAAAGGGGTCATATGATGCGATTTTTCCTTTCTCTTTGGATTGTTAAGTTCTGTAAAGTTGCAAAGACTAAAGTCTCAAATCCAAAGAGATATTCTTTATAAAAGCTAAGAGTCAATCACGCCTACCTAAAACGGCTCGTTCTAACATGCCCCAACATACCTACGTC
>NW_015547715.1:1829287-1831641 GCF_001515605.1 Sinocyclocheilus anshuiensis
GTTTACGCGGCGCGATGCAACGCAACGCATAAAAAGACAGTATAAGTCATTATAATCCATAATTATGTCCCCACTGGATGCAACAAATGCCTTGTTTATAATGGGTTTTAATGTATTTGTCTCATCGCTCAGGCCGGGGGACAAGGCATCACATCATGGTGAGGGGCATAACATTTCCGTCACACGCTTGAGGTATTCGACCAATCACAACGCACTGGATAGCTGGCCAATCACAGCACACCTCGCTTTTCAGACCGATGAGCTTTGTAAAAATCGACGCGTTTCAAAAAGGCGGGGCATAGAGGAGAAACAATAATGTACAGTATGTGGAAAATAATGTGTTTTTTGAACCTTAAACCGCATAAACACATTTCATTACACCAAATACACAAAATAATGTTCTTTTTAGCAGCATCATATTACCCCTTTAATGTTATTAATTATTAGTTAGCAGCTGGTACTTCTATACCAGATGCATTTTAGTCTTGTTTCTGATAGTGACACGCGTTGTCTGTAAACTCCAGGTGCATGAACATGCAATCTGTTGCTTTCGCATGCTGATGCATAGCCTATATGTTTCATTTGCGCCTTATTCAGCTTACAGGTGTGTGTGTGTAATGGAATCCAATATTCAACCCCCAGTTTACATTAAAAAATAGCCCATGACGGTGTTGATTTCAAAGTTTCAGTTTTTGATTGAAATATTGTCGCATGCATATTCACAAATTCCCTCATCGAACATTCGGGGAGTATAACAAAATGTTATGCAGATATAATTCCGTTGGTTGCAACATCTGCATGATTGTGTGCATGTGCATCATCACCAGAGGGCGCATGCACTGGACGTGAGGACTGCTGTACTGATCCATTACAATAATACGGACATGTCTTTATTCTGGACCATTGAACTCGAGGAGACAGTATAGACTATAGATCTTGCAGTAACCAGCACATGGATGTTTTCGTCTGAATGCAGCGCTCGTGCTGCGTGCTAATCACATGCATCTGTGTTCCTCAAGCAGAGCTTCTGCAATACACGAGAAAGACCAGGAAACCAAAGGACTCCATACAGGATTTATGTCCAATACAAAACACCGTGTATAAGGTAAGATGCACACGAAGCTTGATTTGAATTCCTCACAGACGTTTATTGTTTAGTAGGCGATTTTTCGAGTGTCATGATACGTTTCATCAGTTTACACAGCAGGAAAATACATCTGCATCTGATATACTTATTTGCAAAGATCTCAAGCACGTGTGGAACGATCTTTTCACATTCCAGCTGCTGACATTTTGTTTGTTTTACTCATGGTTTTATGCAAACATGCACACAGGCGCATCACTACTGCGGAGATGACAAGTCGGTGTCGCCGAGTTCATCTCGTAAACCGAAACAAAGAAAGCACTTGTTTATCAGTGAATTATTAAAATGTTAATGTAGCCTCCTTACTGTTTTTCCCTGACACATTCATAATCATAGCTTCTGCCGGTGCGCTGTGGCAAGCTTTATGCGTGTGCTTGAGCGCTTATTAGGCTATGTAGGTAGGCCTGTCACGATAACAACTTTTTGTTGTGCGATATATTGCCCCAGAAATAATTGCGATAAGCGATATTATTGTCATTTTAAAGACCATTTTATGCCACTGAATATATAATCAAAATGTAACAGCATAATAATGCAAGAAGGCCTACACACTTCCAAATGACAACAAACTTTTAATTTTGAAGAATTAAGGAAATTAAGTATCAAAATATTAGATACCTTAAAAAACCTGAATAAATAGTAAATGAACATTTTCTAACAAAAAGTGCAAAGTAACAAGTAGAAAAAAAGAAAAATGCACAAAGAACTTGTATGGAGATTTTTCCATCTACAGATTTTTTCCTGACCTTCTTTTCTCTGTAAATTAAGGGTGCACACTATTGCTGAAAAACACAATCACTACTTAGCAGTCAGATGTCCGTATGCACAAAGGCACAGATCCCTAAACAAGGCCATATCTGCAGTTGAAACTTTTTTTGTAGAAGCATTTTTTTATTTGAACTAGCACCGACTACACCACGTTATGTACAAGAAGCTGCAAAAGACACAGGCGCAAGTGGAATGCAAAAACCATGGTGACATTAATTTTTAAGTAAATATAATGGTGATATGTCATCTATGTTGTATTCTGAATAAAATATTGAAATTTGAAACTTCCACATCATTGCATTCTGTTTTTATTCACAATTTGTACAGTGTCCCAAGTTTTTTGGAATCGGGTTTGTATATATATATATATATTAGTCCAGGTGATATGTGAAAATAATGTTCACTTTTTCATAAAAGCATGAAACTTGGTACACTTGTATAG
>NW_015547715.1:1831651-1832183 GCF_001515605.1 Sinocyclocheilus anshuiensis
CCTTATTCTTTTATATATTTTAATATGTACACATCAGACTAAGCATGTTTGAATTTTTACATAAATATTGTGTTACACCGAATTACAATGTAATATTATTTCAACCAAATTTTGACATTTTATTCTCCAAAAACTTATTTGAATCCTTAAAATAGACACTTTACTTACATTTAATATGCTTTCTATGGACATAAAATCACTTTTGTAAAATTCTTTTGATGCGGACATCTTAACGTCTTTGACCCATATACATATATATATATAGTTTGGCCTATAAAGTAATGCAAAAATATAAATATTTATATTTGATACATGTATTATCATTTATCATATTTGATACAAATTACAATTTGTTATATATATATAAATATATACAGGTGCATCTCAATAAATTAGAATGTCGTGGAAAAGTTAGTAAAAGTCAGTAATTCAACTCAAATTGTGAAACTCGTGTATTAATAAATTCAATGCACACAGACTGAAGTAGTTTAAGTCTTTGGTTCTTTTAATTGTGATGATTTTGGCTCACATT
>NW_015547715.1:1832420-1860090 GCF_001515605.1 Sinocyclocheilus anshuiensis
TCTGTGGTGATTATATTAAAGGGAGCACTCTTTGCTTGCTTTCTGTATTTAATCTATTCACAATTTGAATAAAAGTGTTAATAAGTGAGTTTTGTCTACCTCATGTAGGAGATTTAATACGGGTGCGGTTCGGGTCCCAGTTTTTATGTCAATTGGGTCGGGTATGGGATTAAATTAGTGTTGCTGTCAGATAACGTGTCTGGTGTTCTGTTAATTACTGCGATTTTGGGAAGATCATTTCACCAGCCAGGAAAGGTGAACGAAAATGCCTCTCTGTGATGTTACCACAAGGTATCGCTTACTTACAGATCTCAGGCTTCTGGAGGGGATGTAGATGCGTAAGAGTGAGGTGTACGCAAACATCAATGTCTTGAACATGATGCGAGCTGCAACCGGTAGCCAGTGAAGATAGATAAAGAGAGGTGTGAAGTGGGCCCTTTTGAGCTCATGGAAAAGTAGTCATGCCACTGCATTCTGAAACATTTGTCGAGGTTTGATTGCGCATGATGGAAGTCCAGCTAGAAGAGCATTGCAATAGTCCAGCCTAGAAATGACAAGGGCCTGGGCAAGAAGTTGTGCAGCATGCTCCGTTAGAAAGGGCCTGATTCTCCTGATGTTCTGCAATGCAAACCTGCATGACCGAGCTGTCTTTACAATATGGTCCTTGAAAGTCAGCTGGTCACCAAAATAATAATTTTTGATGAACCTAGCAGGATGATGAAATCATGCTGTAGAGTCGAAGTGGCAGGGAAAACAAGAAGCTCAGTCTTTGCCAAGTTGAGCTGCAGGTGATGTTCCTTCATCCATGCCGCGATGTTTGCCAGGCAGCCTGAGATCCATGCAGCTACTATTGGATTGTCTGTTTGAAATTAATGATAGAGCTGTGTGTCATCAGCATAGCAATGGTAGGAGAAACCATGTGCTTGTATAATGAGTCCCAGTGATGTAGTGTATATGGTGAAGAGGAGGGGTCCAAAAACTGATCCCCGAGGAAACCCTGTGGCCAGTTGATGTTCTTTGGATACCTCTTCTCCCCAGGAAACCCTGAAAGACCTACCTGTGAGATAAGATTCAAACCAGCGGAGTGCAGATCCAGTGATGGCAGACAGGATAATCTGATGATTCACAGTGTCAAAAGTGGCAGATTCAGCAGAATAAGAACTGATGATTTGGAATCAGCTTTCGCTATCTGCAGGACTACAGTGACCGACGGCAAAGCAGTCTCAGTTGAATGGCCGCTGCTGAAACCTGATTGGTTAAAGTTCAGTTGGTCATTCTGTGAAAGAAATAATGTAACTGTGTCTATAAAGGTGTGAACAAAATGGTCCATGCCATTAGAATAACAAAGGAACAGCATTCCTCAGGAACGTCTTGTACATTGCAGGATCTCCAGCGGGAAGATCCTAACAGTATCTGTTGTTTCTAGCCCTTTTATCTTCAGGTATAAAATTATATCCCACAGACAGAACTTTGGGAGAAGCTAGGATTCGTACAAGGGTAAAATTGTTTGAAGGAAGACTGCTACACTACCATCTTCAATAAATTCTTCTCCCCACAAAAAGTTTGGTCAAGCCTACTTAATTTTTTGTATTTGAGAAATTTAGTACATTGGTGAGCCACCCAAAAGACTGCTCAGCAAAAATACAGTAAAGATGATGATACATAGGGCAAATTTTTAGGTTAGAAGGGGTATTATGCACTGGGTACATCCCGAAATGGGTGGGTGAGGGAAGAGAGGATGACACTACAGAGCAAAGATGGAAGGGTGAAAGGTGAAAGGGGTTTTGCCAAAAAGTAACTGGTAGAGGAATTGGTGGCACACAGGTAGTAATATGTAGGTTAAATGTAATAAAGAAATGTGCAGAGATGTCAAGAGGTTTTACCAAATGTTGTCTGTGATTCAATTGCATGTGTAAATTAAATCAAGCTGGTTGCCTGATTTGTTAGTGTTTGTGGTGGTAAGCCATTTGAGATCGAATGAAGCTAGGAGTGGAAGTCTGCAGTGTAAGGCTTCTCCAGATGGATTTCGAAGTCACCAAAGACCACAAGTGGACTGCCATCCACAGTGAATGAGGACAGCAGCCCATACAGCTCCTCTATAAAGGTGCTCAGTTGACCAGGAAGGCAATAAATCATTACAATATGGAGTTTAACAGGAGCTGTTACCGTAATAGCATAATTGAGTATTTCCAATTATTAGAAATGAGAAGACCAGTACCTTTCCAACCTGACGGGGGGTGTGAGAGAAAGGGAAGAGAACAGCAGGGGTTGCGAAGTCTTCTGGACGAATCCAGGTCTCAGTCAAGCCCAAGATACTAAGAGTAGACTGAGAAGCAATGGCCAGAATGAAGTTTGTTGACAGACAATTCCAGAGACCCACAGAAAATGACAGAGGTACAGCAAAAGAGGTTCAGATAGGACACAGCTTAGCAAGATTGCGTTGCTGTCTGTGTGTGATGTTAGAGCGTTGTTGAGAGAGAACAAGAATGTATTGGAAACACACTACCACCTACCTGACTCTGCCTGAGAGGTAAGGGAAAATACACTTACTTGAGATTATATCTCTGAAATAAATGATTGTAGTCTTGAAAACAATCTTTTAAAATATTAGTTAAGCTGGTGTGTGGTGGGCGTTCTGGCGCAATATGGCTGCTGTCGCATCATCCAGGTGGATGTTTCACATCGGTGGTGGTTGAGGAGATTCATGTAAAGCGCTTTGAGTACCCAGAAAAGCTCTATATAAATGTAACGAATTAATAATTAATTAATTAAAGCAATCTTTTTGTACTATTGAATAAAATATTAGTTAATTATCAAAGAAAGAAAAAAAAATTATAGCCATAATATGGACTTTTGTAAATGCTGTGATACTATGATGCTCAGATACTGTTATTTCCTTCTCACATTGCTGATTTCACCATTAACTCTTCACCTGAACAGTTTATGTTTTTGTATATGGGTTCATTGCATTGTAATCCTTGACCATCAAAACATAGGGGTAGAGAGGAAACCCTGTGGCCAGTTGATGTTCTTTGGATACCTCTTCTCCCCAGGAAACCCTGAAAGACCTACCTGTGAGATAAGATTCAAACCAGCGGAGTGCAGATCCAGTGATGGCAGACAGGATAATCTGATGATTCACAGTGTCAAAAGTGGCAGATTCAGCAGAATAAGAACTGATGATTTGGAATCAGCTTTCGCTATCTGCAGGACTACAGTGACCGACGGCAAAGCAGTCTCAGTTGAATGGCCGCTGCTGAAACCTGATTGGTTAAAGTTCAGTTGGTCATTCTGTGAAAGAAATAATGTAACTGTGTCTATAAAGGTGTGAACAAAATGGTCCATTCCATTAGAATAACAAAGGAACAGCATTCCTCAGGAACGTCTTGTAGATTGCAGGATCTCCAGCGGGAAGATCCTAACAGTATCTGTTGTTTCTAGCCCTTTTATCTTCAGGTATAAAATTATATCCCACAGACAGAACTTTGGGAGAAGCTAGGATTCGTACAAGGGTAAAATTGTTTGAAGGAAGACTGCTACACTACCATCTTCAATAAATTCTTCTCCCCACAAAAAGTTTGGTCAAGCCTACTTAATTTTTTGTATTTGAGAAATTTAGTACATTGGTGAGCCACCCAAAAGACTGCTCAGCAAAAATACAGTAAAGATGATGATGATGCATGGGGCAACTTTTTAGGTTAGAAGGGGTATTATGCACTGGCCTATCTAGACAAATATTGTCTTTACAAGAAGTTAAAGTGGATCATAAAGTGTCAGTTGCTGTATTTACTGTACATCCCGAAATGAGAAATGGGTGGGTGAGGGAAGAGAGGATGACACTACAGAGCAAAGATGGAAGGGTGAAAGGGAGCATAGGTTTTGCCAAAAAGTAACTGGTAGAGGAATTGGTGGCACACAGGTAGTAATATGTAGGTTAAATGTAATAAAGAAATGTGCAGAGATGTCAAGAGGTTTTACCAAATGTTGTCTGTGATTCAATTGCATGTGTAAATTAAATTAAATGTAATACAGAAATGTGCAGAGATGTCAAGAGGTTTTACCAAATGTTGTCTGTGATTCAATTGCATGTGTAAATTAAATCAAGCTGGTTGCCTGATTTGTTAGTGTTTGTGGTGGTAAGCCATTTGAGATCGAATGAAACTAGGAGTGGAAGTGGAAGTCTGCAGTGTAAGGCTTCTCCAGATGGATTTTGAAGTCACCAAAGACTACAAGTGGACTGCCATTCACAGAGAATGAGGACAGCAGCCCATAAAGCTCCTCTATAAAGGTGCCCAGTTGACCAGGAAGGCATAATAAATCATTACAATATGGAGTTTAAGAGGAGCTGTTACCATAATAGCATAAAACTCAAAATATTTTTTATTGCATAGGGAAGAGTGGGTTGGGTATTTCCAATTATTAGAAATGAGAAGACCAGTACCCTTCCAACCTGACGGGGGTGTGAGAGAAAGGGAAGTTGTTAGAGAGAACAGCAAATACACTTACTTGAGATTATATTTTTTTATATCTCTGAAATATATGACAGTATTCTTGAAAACAATCTTTTATTGTACTATTGAATAAAATATTAGTTAAGCTGGTGTGTGGTGGGCGTTCTGGTGCAATATGGTTGCTGTCTTATCATCCAGGTGGAAGCTGTACATTGGTGGTGGTTGAGGAGATTCATGTAAAGCGCTTTGAGTACCCAGAAAAGTGCTATATAATTTAATTATCAAAGAAAGAAAATAATTAATAGCCATAATATGGACTTTTGTAAATGCTGTGATACTATGATGCTCAGATACTGTTATTTCCTTCTCACATCGCTGACTTAACCATTAACTCTTCACCTGAACAGTTTATATTTTTGTATATGGTATTGTAATCCTTGACCATCAAAACATAGGGGTAGACATCACCTTTTCTGTGTTATCATGTTTGGGTCAGGAGATATGTCACAAAATACATAATTTGGTTATGGCGGAAAGTAAAATGGTCGTCATGGCAACCACGAGGTGTTTTTGCGATGGCTCCATTTCTGAAAATTTTCAGGGCCCTAACCTGTACAATTGTACCAAGTTTCATTCTTTTATGAAAAAGTGAACATATCACCTCACATTTTGCACATATCACCTGGACTATATATCCGATTTGCAGTGATGTCATGCTGATGCGTGCTAAAATGTAACTGTAAATGAACTGCAAGGCAGCCACAATTTTTTAAACCAGTTGTGCAAACTACAAGCACAATGGGAATCGCTCATTGACGAATGGTGCGTTCAAGTCATGTCGGATAGATCGTATTTACGAGTTGAATGCACATGAACGCCACCACAAAGTCGTTATTACGAGTGGGAAACTCGAAATGTTCTTTAAGCCCTGAGTTTCCGAGTTGGGGGCATGTCAATGAGAAACATCGCGGAATCGATGGATGCAACGTCTGTAGTTGATGGTAAATTTGTGTTTAAATTGATAGTTTAGTTGTCCTATAAACTTAAATTGGTCATGACAATACTTGAATTTCTAACTTTGATATGATACCTCGAAAAGTATAGATATTCGGTACAACAGGGAAGAACTGCAGAATATACTGTACTACAGATATTTTTAATATTATACAATTTTTTGTCCATCAATGGTGGCAATCAGTAGGCTGATTTCTAATGAAGAGACCAGTTTATATGACAGATTTTCATGTAGGCTTTTATTTATATGTAAACGTTGTTTAATTACCATTATAACTTGCTCTCACAAATTTTTGCTCGCTCGGTGTATTTTTGATTTTACAGTGGGGTAATTTTGTTGCAGTAGCACAAGATAGCTTGATTTCAAACTTTGAATTGAATAAAAAATGGCAAGTAAGCAGTCAGTAATAAAATAAGAACAAATAAACAAATTACTAATGGTAGCACAAAAAATAAGGATACAAATTAAATAAATAGCTTTTTAGTTTTTCAGATAGGTCTAACAGTAGGGCTATTAAGAGATTTAGTTGTGTTTTTTTTTACCACTTATATCCAAAAAATGTTTAGTCCTAGAAAGCTATTATTATCATCAGAACACGTGCGCATAACAGAGTTGCCCATATACCACATTGTGTTACAGCACAGTAGGGCTGTTGCAAACCGAAACAATACTGTACTACAGATGTTTCCTGTCGGCTCGATTTTTGAGTGGACTTTGCTGTTCCGATGAGCATGAACGGTATGAGTGGAGCCAAGGAGCGACTGAGCGAAACGCTCATGCATAGAGCGGGATAATATGCAGAGCGTCACACCACGTGAAAGTGAAACCTGAGAGGTGAACTAATTTTCGGCAGCCGGAGAGGTGTTAAAAACAGAGATGCAAAGTTGGGCACTTTCTACTTCCTATGGTGACGCTTGTGTGGTGTTTACTATATTAGATGAAGTGGATTAGATGCAATATTTGTCCTATACATAGACGTTTCAGACCTTTACATGAAGCTGCAGGAACACTTTTCATTAAGTAGTTGATGTACTGCTTAATACAATGCCAAGATGGACGACGCGTCTCCTATTCCTTCCACTATAGACCCTTTTTCTGTTAGTAAACATTGTGACGTTTTTCTGTGGGCGGAGCTTAGGTGGAGGCAGAAAGTTTCCCTTGACTGCTTCACTAACGCTATAAGTTTGTTAGCTTGTTTTTTTTAACAATGACTGGAGAAAATATGATTATATATATATAAAAAATATGCAGATAAATGTAAAAGCCGACAAAACATAAAATATTGTATATCGTAATAATAAATAGCATGTTTGACAGCATATATTATATATATATATATATATGCTGTCAAACATGCTATTTATTATTATGATATACAGCAAACTTGTCATATCAGCACTCAGCAGACAATATCCCATACAAAATATCCCCACAAAAGCACCGCAAGATTTCTGGTGGTGTAAACAATTTATTCTGAAGCAATATTTTATCGGTGTTTTGTCGGCTTTTACATTTATCTGCATATTTTTTATATTAACCTCAGGATGGTATTTACTTTTATAAAGGCCATTTTTTAAACCCAAATTAAATGTATGCATCATATTTCATGTCAAATTCTTACAATTGATCAATAGATTCAATTTACACTAAGGCTGTTATTAAACAAATTAATTTACATTGCACAATTACAACTGCATTAATGTTATGAAATTAATGTTTTAAATGCCATTTTGAATATACAAAATGGAAATGTTGGGGGGGGAAATACATACTTTTAAACATACAGCCAGTAGGTGTCGGTAAGTCACTTAATGAGTGACTCATTCATTCAACCATTCACTGAATCATTCAGTCAGAAACACCGCTGCGTGTTGCTTGGAGATTGTGCTATACTTCTGCTGTGATCTTTGTTTGGAACTATTTTAGTTGGTGAAACAGAACAAAACAGTCAATACCGTGTCTAAAATGTAAGTAACCTAATTACATGACTACTCAACTACTTGTTTATTGAACTAAAATCAATGTAACGTTTGCAATCGTGAGAATATTCGACACTTAGCTCCCTTGTCATGGTATGTTGCTTAACTACATCATGTTATAAATAAAAAACTTAACATGTGGTGTAAACAATTTATTCTGAAGCAATATTTTATCGGTGTTTTGTCGGCTTTTACATTTATCTGCATATTTTTTATATTAACCTCAGGATGGTATTTACTTTTATAAAGGCCATTTTTTAAACCCAAATTAAATGTATGCATCATATTTCATGTCAAATTCTTACAATTGATCAATAGATTCAATTTACACTAAGGCTGTTATCAAACAAATTAATTTACATTGCACAATTACAACTGCATTAATGTTATGAAATTAATGTTTTAAATGCCATTTTGAATATACAAAATGGAAATGTTGGGGGGGGAAATACATACTTTTAAACATACAGCCAGTAGGTGTCGGTAAGTCACTTAATGAGTGACTCATTCATTCAACCATTCACTGAATCATTCAGTCAGAAACACCGCTGCGTGTTGCTTGGAGATTGTGCTATACTTCTGCTGTGATCTTTGTTTGGAACTATTTTAGTTGCTGAAACAGAACAAAACAGTCAATACCGTGTCTAAAATGTAAGTAACCTAATTACGTGACTACTCAACTACTTGTTTATTGAACTAAAATCAATGTAACATTTGCAATCGTGAGAGTATTCGGCAATTAGCTCCCTTGCCATGGTATGTTGCTTAACTACATGTTAGAAATAAAAAACTTAACATTTTGAATTTTTACCTCAGTAGTTTCTTCTGTGAGTCTCTTCGTGTCCCGTTCAGCTCTTTTGCTCATTTCATACACTCATCTGATTTGATTTCTCCATTAAAGTCTTACAAAGAAACAGGCAGCGCAAGCCTAAATAGCGCACGCAACCTTGATACCAGAAATACACTGTCCTTTATCAATCGCTGTTTACGTTGAATGTAATAAAATCAGAAGACTCATTCTCGCTTTTCGATGCTTCACGGGTTATTTTTTGCCACTTAAGTTTTAATCAGGCTATTTGTTCGGTCGGGCAAGTAAAATTCTACTTCCATTTTTCAGTAAACTTGCATTAACCCATTTTAAACTAGCTAGGAAGAAATTTTTGCGGAACTGGGACCGAAAATATTTAAAACCCATCGAATCTGAATTTAAGACTTTTTAAGGCCTTTTATTAGGAAAACTTTATCTAAGACATTTTAAGACTTTTTAAGAACCCGCGGCCACCCTGTTAACGTGGGGACACATTTCAAGTGAGAGCAAGGTTACATTGTGTTACCTTGTAAGATACATTGTTACAGTTTTCATCTCTGGCAAGCCATTCTTTGTAATCTTCTTTGGTGAGCCAAATATCTTGAAACTTTCATTTTCCAGGCATCACGTTTCAGCGGTTTCAGCCTATTTTTGCAATGTTTAACGGTGTGTGTGTGTGTGTGAGAGAAATGTTGAGGTACCTTCATAGTAGATTCGTGCGCGTGTGAACGACATGGCAACGTACAACACAAAGTACCTCACACTTAACGTAACGCGTAAATGCACGTAACTAACGTAAATCAAGCAATCTAATATTCATAGGCCACGAAGTGTTTGCGAAATAACACATTAGCGGACCGGAGGGAATAATATGGATTTTTTTCCAGAAAACTTCTTGCACAAAATAAATTCAAGCACTTTCAAGGACCTGTATCTATGTATGCTTATTTTCAAAAACTTTCCAGTGCCTTGAAATTTTTTTTTCAGATTCACAAACTTTCAAGGATTTCAAGGATCCGTGGGATCCCTGAGAAGTGTCGTGAGGTGGTGGAGCCGCGGTATCAAACTCCCGCCCAAACTCCCACAGATCCAATCAACCATAACGACACGCCCCATTTTTATAGCATCAAATTACTAGCTAAAATCAAACTTATCACAAAAACGAACAATTGAACATAAATCAGTGTAATAACAACTACCTTAAATGACCAAAACCATCTTTTGGAAAGTTGTATTGGAAGTGTAATTTTTTTTTTTTTTTTTTTACTCAATGTCCCATTCGTTTACATGGAGAGGGCAGGGTTTATGACCTGTACTGCAGCCAGCCACCAGGGGGCGATCAAAGAGCCCGCAGCTTCACTTTTCAGGACGTGTGAGGCACACCCGGGTCAGATGTGGATCGGTTTGCACAGCGCCGCGCAAGTCGAACACTCCCAACCATTTATCTCTAATTTATATTTCAAAATCTGTTAAATTATGTGTGACGAGTGCCGCATGAGGCTGGGCCCTAATGACGATAACTGTCACACAAACCTGTGCACATCAGATTTAAATATAAGCGTAATCTGGCCCATTCATGAGCATTTAATTTTCATAATAAGGACAGCAAAATGTCCTTCCAAAGTGATTTTAAATACATGTTTTACTGTAAGGTTATAAATGTGGCTTCCTTGGACCTTGCTTGCAGTTCATTCTGAAGCTGCACAATGGAGAGACGGTTTAATGTTGCGAAGAACCTGGCTCAACTGTTTGACTTCAGTGACAATGAAAGTGACGTGACCCCATATACGACAAGTGATGGAGGTATGAAAGAGGAAAGAGACACGACCCTACATATGACAAGTGATGGAATGATGGGTCAGATGCTGAATGAAGACGGGACTCTTCATACAATGAGTGATGGAGGGATGAAAGTGGAAAGAGATGTGACCCTAGAGACAATGAGTTATGAAAGGATGGAAGAGGAAAGAGACTCAACCCTATGAATGGCAAGTGATCGAGGGATGAAAACGGAAAGAGACGTAACCCAACATATGACAACTGATGGAGGGATAGAAGAGGAAAGAGACAAAACCCTACGAATGACAAATTATGGAGGGATGGAGGAGGAAAGAGACGTGACCCAACATACGACAAGTGATGGCAGGATGGAAGAGAAAAGATACGCGACCCTACGTACGACAAGTAATGAATGGATGTAAGAGGAAAGGGATCTGGATGGAGAAGCTGAGCTGGAGGTGGAGCTCTTTGATGAAGCTTCTGAAACAGAGGACAATACGGAGTTCGACCCAGACTACCACTCTACTGATGGAGAAGAGTCAGATGAAGGTTCAGAGGAAGAGTCAGAGGTCACTGCTGACACAGAGGCGGCTTATCAGTCCAAAAACCGAAACATATTGTGGACTCCAGCAACGAGAGAGATTACCAGCTCATCGTATCATCAAAATGACCCCTGGACCAACCAGGCTGGCATGTGCCAATGCTGAAGACATAAGATCAACATTTGAATTGTTTTTCCCAGATGATATTAAACAGATTTTGATTGAAATTACCAATTTAGAGGGGAAACGTGTATTTCGTGATACCTGGAAGGACCTGGACTGGACAGACTTACAGGCCTTTTTTGGTTTGTTGATTCTGGCAGGCGTGTATCGATCCCACCATGAGCCCATGAGTAACTTATGGCACGCTGAGTCGGGAAGGCCAATTTTTCGTGCTACCATGTCACTGAAAAGTTTTACCAGTTTGTCAAGGGTCTTCTGCTTTTACAAAAGGGACAAAGAGCCTAGCCGACAGAAAAGGGACAAGCTGGCACCAGTAAGGAACATCTGGGATAAATGGGTCGAACGCCTGCCACTCTTGTACAATCCAGGCCCAAACGTCACTGTGGACGAGTGCCTGGTCCGTTTCAGAGGACACCGTCCCTTCAAACAATACATGCCAAGTAAACCGGGCAAGTATGGCATTAAAATCTGGGCAGCATGCGATTCCAGCTCGAGCTATGCGTGGAACATGCAGATCTACACTGGGAAAGCTGCCGACGGCAAGTCAGAAAAGACCCAGGGAATGCGAGTGGTCCTGGACATGACAGACGGTTTAGAGGGACACACCGTCACGTGTGACAACTTTTTCACCTCGTATGGCCTCGGCGAGGAGCTGCTCCGAAGGAAAATGACCATGATCGGAACAGTCGGATCAAACAAACCTGAGCTCCCACCTGCACTCCTGTCAATGAAGGACAGGGCCCGATTATCATCCATGTTCGCCTTCACTGATACGCACACTCTTGTGTCCTACTGTCCCAGAAAAAATAAAAATGTGCTGTTGATGAGCACTTTCCACAGAGATGCCAAAGTAAGCGACAAAGATCACAAGAAGCCAGAGATAATCCTAGACTACAACCAGACCAAAGGCGGAGTTGACAACCTTGACAAGGTATTTTACTACTTTGCATTACAGTGGTTATAGAAAAAAATCACCCCCCTTTAAATAATCACATTTTGTTGCGTTGCAGCCTTAAATGAAGACGGACACAGTTTTTGTGTTATCCAGCTGTATTTACTCAGTGTAACTGATAACATCCAAGTGAAAGATCATAACACCAACCTGTCAGAAATTGTTTTTATTTGTATTTAAAAACAGAATCACTGATTTGGAAAAAGGATCACCCCTTTGTGTCAGTATTTTGATGAACCACCTCTTGCTTTAATTACAGCCTTTAGTCTGTTGGGTTTTGTCTCTACTAAAGGCCGGGCACACCAAGCCGACTTCAAAGAACTAGCGGCGACGAAAGCCAATGGTGTTGTCGCCTCGCGTTGGCAGCGTCGGACCAAAAAGCTGCGCTCAAACTCTGTGAGACGACTGTCGCAGACGATATATATCACACACTCCGCACCACTGTCTTTTTGGCTAATTTGTGCAAAACCTCTTGCTAAACTGTCAAAGCTTCATTTTAACCACCAATGCAACGATGCAAGTATCTAGCATACCTCTACATGCTTGCGAAGGGTTGATGTCGAGATTGTATAAAATGCTAGTTTGGTCTCCCTAGGCAAACACAGCTTACACTGTATTATAGAGCTTAAATATGGCCAGAGGTTCACTTAATTTCCTTCGAGTTCAACTTCAGCAGAATACGACAGGGTTTCATTTTCAGCTGGGTCTGCACCAAAATGCCTGTCTTGTCCATCTGCATCTTTCTTGTGATTTTAGCGCCAGTTTGCACTCCTGCCCATTATTTACTACAGTAGTTTCCAGGGAGCGATTTTTTTTTTACTCCGTAATTAATGTGTTTTAAAATGTAGCGAAGTACAATACTTCAAACAAAATATACTTAAGTAAAAGTTAAATTACAGATTAAAAAAATGACTTTAAAAAGTAGAAGTACACATAAAAGCTACTCAATTACAGTAACGCGAGTAAATGTAATTCGTTACTTTCCACCTCTGCTGACTAGGCCATGCAAGGACATTCACCTTTTTCTCCTTCAACCACTGTGTGCTCAGTTTTGCTGTGTGCTTTGGGTCATCGTCATGTTGGAAGGTAGAGCTTCTTCCCATTGACAACTTTCTGGCAGAGGGCAGCAGATTTTCCCTCAAGAATTTGACGGTATTTTGCCCCATCCATTTTTCCTTCTATCCTGACAAGTGCTCCAGTCCCTGCTGAAAAGAAACACCCCATAACAGGATATTACCACCTCCATGCTTTACTGCAGGAATTATGTTATTTGGATGGTGAGCTGTATTGGATTTCTGCCAGACATATCGTTTGGTGTTGAGGCCAAATAATTCAATTTTAGTCTCATCTTCAAGGTGCGTTTTGGCGAAGCTCAATCGTGACTGCATGTGGCCTTTCTTGAGGAGTGGCTTTTTTCTTGCAGTCCTCCCATACAAGCCACATTTGTGGAGAATCTGTGATATTGTGGTCACATGCACACAATGTCCACTCATAAATTCCTGCAGCTGCTTCAGAGTTGCTGTCGGTCTCTTGGTCGTCTCTCTGACCAGTTTCCTCCGGCCCTTTCATCCGGTTTGGAGAGATGTCCTGATTCTGGTGATTCAACTCAGTGATTCTGTTTTTTTTTTGTTTTCTGACATGTTGGTTTTATGATCTTTCACTTGGATGTTCTAAGTTGGACTGAGTAAATACAGCTGGATAAAACAAAAACAAAAAAGTGTCCGTCTTCATTTCAGGCTGCAAAGCAACAAAATGTGATAATTTTAAATGGGGGTGACTCTTTTCTATATCCTCTGTATTTATTTGTTTTTATTCAAGGCCAAATGACTCGTATAAAGTGAATGAATTGTCAGCTGATAAGATAAAGCTTTGGTGATTTTGTGTATGTGTCATTTTGTTTCCAGCTTGTTGCCTCTTACACCTGCCAAAGGAAGACGTCACGTTGGCCCATGGTGATTTTTTTCAACATGTTGGACGTCTCTGCCTACAATGCATTTGTGCTGTGGATGGAAATAAATCATTCATGGAACAAAGGGAAGAAATATAGGAGGAGGCTCTTTTTGGAAGAACTAGGGAGCTCTGGTGGCTCCCCTCATGAAAAGACGGGAGAAAATTCCCCGCACTCCAGCCTCTCAGAATATGGTGATGGAAGCTCAAGCAAGTTCTTCACCAGTCAAAGCCACTCATCTCGCACCAGTAACCCCAGGCAAGAGGAAAAGGTGTCAGGTCTGTGACCGAAAGAAGGACATAAAAACCAGTTTGATGTGTATCGAGTGTAACATGCACATTTGCGGGTCACACGCTGTTATGATTACTTACTGCCAAGCATGCAGAAAGAAGGTTTAAACAAGGCTTAGTCACCGCTTATGTACTGTTTGTTACTTGGATTTATGACCAATTATTTTTTTGCTGTTTTCTTGTTTACCATTGCAAAATGTGTAATCTGATTATTGCCCCTTGTTTTGTTGACTTTTTTTATTTGTTTACTGCATTAGAGTTACTAAATATTGATGTTTTAAATAAATTATAAGCTGCAAAATAATGCATACCATCTTTTCATTGTAACACTCTTTGTAAGCATAATGTGGCATCACTGCAAAAAGAGACACTTCAAAACGTGGATTTAAAGATGACAATCTTTGACAAATATTTGTTTTTCTAGGCAAGTATATTCTAAGTATATATCCAAAATCATAACTTCTATCTAGAAATTAACTTTGATAGAGCATTGGGTTACTGAGATAATTGACCAAAATGAGGATCACTAACGCCACCTACTGGTTATAATTGTCATTTCATGTCATTGTCATGACAGCAGATGTTCAAAAAACCATACATGATATTTATCTGATTTTACAGAATGAAGCCTATGGTTTTACTGCAGTAAAAGTAATAAATGTGTTTATTTTATATGAAAATTAATGGTGTAATTTAGAGAGAAATTAGGTCTAAATATTTAATATATTTTTTTAAAGTTTAGTCCTATTAAGTGAAGTTAATGTTACTACATTTCTTTAAAAATTATTTATTTAGTTAAAGGGGTCATATGATGCGATTTCAATTTTTCCTTTCTCTTTGGAGTGTTACAAGCTCTTGGTGCATAAAGAAGATAAATGATTTGGTCACACTTTATTTTAAAGTCCAATTCTCTTCTATTAACAAACCATTAACTATGACTTTTGCCTCAATAAACTCCTAATTTGCTGCTTATTAATAGTTAGTAAGGTAGTTGTTAAGTTTAGGTATTGGGTAGGATTAGGGATGTAGAATATGGTCATGCAGAATGTACTTTAGAAGTACTAATAAAAAGCCAATATGTTAATAATAGGCATGCTAATAAGCAACTAGTTAATAGTGAGAATTGGTCCCTATACTAAAGTGTTACCAATGATTTATTTTAAATAGATTAATTACATTTATTTACTCACCCTGGTGTTGTTCTAATGTCATATGACATTTCTTTTTCAGAATACAAAAGGAGAAATCTAAAAAAAAAAAAAAACTGTTAGCACTCCTCTATAATGGTATAACGGTGACCAACTTGAAGCCTTAAAATAAGAGGCAAAACTATCATAGAATGATCGCATACGACTTTGTGCAGTTAATTTGGAATAAATGTAAAAATGCTCAAAAAGCACTAACCTTATGAGAAATGTACTTTGTTTTAATTCATAGAAATGTAATGTAGTAATGATAATGTAAATATATAAAATGGAATTGTATTGGTTGTTGTTGTTTTCTTGATAGTATAAGTAATGTTTATTTGTTTAACCTGAAAAATGTTTCATTTTGGGGTGAACTGTCCCTTTAATTTGTATTTAAAAATGCTTTTAGCATTTAAAACTGTTACTTTTATTTTGTATATATTTTCAGTGTTATTTTATAGCTCCACTGAAGGCCAGTCCAGATGGCTTTCATGTCCAGACTGTCCCGGTCACGGAGTAATTCCAGATCTCCCAGCAGAAAGGACTCAGAGAAAGGCTGTCCTGTACTAACTGTTGCTGAACTAGAGCGTCTGTTGTACACTGGGAAAACCGCCTGTAATCATGCAGATGAAGTGTGGCCAAGACTCTACATAGGTGACCAGTGAGTAGTCCATGAATATCTGTTTTGGCCATATACAGGATGTTGAACGTGAGATTATGCTTTAGAGGCTCATACAAAATAGTAGTATTGAATTTTTCAAACAAAAAAAGATATAATGGTCTTCATGGATCATAAAATGCCTTGCTTTGTATAATGCATGTAACAAAGCATGACATAGCAGTAAAAGAGTGAACTTTTGTCCTGTATAGATGAGTAAACTAGAAATTGCCAGTAAATTTTGTACTATGTACAAATTTTTCACTTAAATTTGCAGAGAAATTGCCTCAAACCGCAAAGAACTCGTCAAGCTTGGGATCACGCACATCCTCAACTGTGCTCAGAGCAAATGGAGAGGTGGTGCAGAGTGTTACGCTGGCATGAACATCACGTATCACGGCATTGAAGCCCACGACTCGCCCTCCTTCGACATGAGTGTCAACTTCTACCCAGCGGCTGAGTTCATTCACAGAGCCCTTAGTACTGGAGGTCAGTTGATAAGCGGCCTTTTTCTTTCAACCTGAAGTTTCTCAGTCTTATTGAAATCAAAAGCAAAACAGTTTTACAGCCTGATGATGCCATAGAGTGCATTAGTGCCAGCCCACTTTTTCAGCGGCGTTGGTTACGGAAGTATTTTTTTCATTCATTTTTCCCATAAAGATTTTTTTTTAATTCCTGTTGGGTTTGTTAAAGCGTTAACAGTCATGAACCAAACCAACTAGCCATGAGGTGAATCGCAACGTTACAAACTTTTATTTGAAGCAAAAAAAGTATTTGAAAATGGGACAAAACAACAAAGGTACAAGACTGTACTTAATGGCTTTAGTGAAGGAAAGAACGACAGTTTCTTGAAGCATTGCAAATTACATAATCAAATTAAAAACTATTGTGAAATATAGAAGAATTTATTTGTCAATTTTTTGATTGTATCAATAGAAACAATATATTTTAAGTTTATTGCAAAATATGCATATGTATATATACAAATATTTAAACATTTTGATATGGTAGGGAGACCGACTCCATTACTCTTTTGTGGTGCTTCATAGAATTTTCTGTACAGTATCATGGGTAATGTAGTTTTTCACCACAAATTCCGCTATTTTAAAAATAATTTGAATAAATCCAAACAGACAGCTTTTACAACAACATATACCATTGATTAAAAACCTCATAGCTTAGTCTTTAATGGATTATCAGTAACTATTAAAAATTAATTTCCCTATGGATAAAATGAATGGAGTTTATACTTCTGGAACCCGACTTGTTGCACTCTATAGGAGTAACATTTTATTCTTCATTAGTTAAAAAAAATATTTATGTAGTGGTTAAGTGTGCTTTAAAAAAATAAAAAATAAGTGTGCAAATGAATGTGGTCAAAATCCACAAGGACCACAAGTAAAAATTCTGTTTTTTCCAGTCTTTTCTAATGTATGGTTTTCATCACCAATTAAATTATCAGTATAACGCTTTGAATAAAAGTTGGAAATTTTACATGAATTTGAGGATGTTTTAGTATTTGCTGTGTCACTCTTTGTACTTGACTTTTTTTGTCATTCATGTGCATATTTTGACATGGTGACTTTTATTTTGTAGGAACGGTTCTTGTGCATTGTGTAGTCGGGCTGAGCAGATCTGCTACGTTGGTTCTGGCCTACCTCATGATTCGGCAGAACATGACTTTATTGGAGGCTATCAAGACTGTGAAGGACCACCGTGGCGTCACGCCAAACCGCGGTTTCCTACGTCAGCTCAGCGGTCTGGATAGCGTACTGCGTGCCAGCCGCAATGTAACATAAAGCCACTGGTAGCATCTGAATTTCAACCATTCTGACCCAGGCCTTGACCTAATGTGTTTGTATTGCAGTAAATGAGAGCAGAGTGTCTTTACATACAGTGAGTTTATTCCAGCTGTCCTGCGGTCAGTAGAAATGCCTTATTACATCAGGACCTCTAGAAATGTGCGTAATGCCTTATTCACTGTTAAATGTTCACATCTGTTCATGTGACCACCCACTGAAATGTTGCTGTAGCTAGCTCTGAGTTAATCACCACAGAGAATGACATGCATGCTTTCATTAAATTGAGAAGGAATGCTTAAGGGGGCTATTCACACACGTTTTTGCATTTAAAACGCAAGTTTAATTAAAACAACACGAGGTGTAGACAAGGTTAACTTTTAATGCCACATTTTTAGAACAGTGTCATGTGCAAGATACTGCAGATAAGCAAAGGCATTGGTCCAACATGTCCGTCTAGTGTTTTATTTTTACAAAAAGGCAGAGCAGTGTAGTGGAAGGCAAAAAAAAAATCGTTGTGAATGATCCCAAGCCTGGTTTATGCTTGCCACAAATTCACTTGGTTGTGCGTGACAAAAATTGTCATCGCACCACTGGCATACAGTTCAAAATGGTCAGTTGGACAGACAGAATGCACTAGGATGAGAATCGAATTTTCCAGATTCATGTGCTGGAAACAAATATGGAAAACAAAAACATCTGCTATCTTCAACAGATCTTAAAGGGATAGTTCACCCAAAAATGAAAATTACCCCATGATTTACTCATCCTCAAGGCATCCTAGGTGTTTATGACATTCTTCTTTGAGATGAATCCAATCGGAGTTATATTAAATAATGTCCTGGCTCTTCCAAGCTTTATAATGGCAGTGAATGGGTGTTATTTTTCAATAGTCCAAAAAAAGTCCAATAAAGCACATCCATCCATCATAAAAAGTGTCCCACATGGCACTGGGGGGTGAATAACGATCTCCTGGAGCAAATTGATGCGTTTTTGTAAGAAGAATATCCATATTTAAAACTTTATAAACAGTAATCTCTAGCTTCCGCTAACTGTCGTATGTGCGTTGGATGGATGCGCTTTATTGGACTTTTTTTGGACTATTGAAAACTAACACCCATTCACTGCCATTATAAAGCTTGGAAGAACCAGGACATTTTTTAATATAACTCCGATTGGATTCGTCTAAAGAAGAAAGTCATATACTCCTTGAAGGCGAGTAAATCATGGAGTAATTTTCATTTTTGGGTGAACTATCCCTATAAGCAAGAACCTGTTGCTATTGTTCATGCTTAAGATTTGAAGACAAAATGCAACCATTCAAATTTGGCGACATTTGAGCTTCCAGCATGAACGATAATGCACAATTGCAGTTTGTTATAAATTTGCATGTGTTGGATCACATGAAAGCAGTGCAGTAGAATGCAAAAACATGTTAGGAGGCGTTTTTTTTACGTTTAGAAAGGCGAGACGCAGTGTGGTGGAATAGAGAAAAAAGCAAGGTTCATAGAAGTTTTCTTAAATGGATGAATTTAGCGCTGATATTTCGAACGCTGTCATCACTAGACACAGCAAAAGAAACCGCCAAAAAAACGTCCGTCTTGCGCATGCTTACATAAAAAAAACAAACATTGTAAAAGCAGCACAGTTGAATGCTAAGATGTGAGACACAGGGCAGAGGAATGAAAACACACAAGGTCAAGTGCATTTTTAAAAAAAGCTTAACTTGAGCGCCACGTTTTTACACGCGCATGTTTACATAGAAAAGCAATGGAAAAACAGCACGTTGAATGCAAAAACGTGTTCTGCTTGAACATTCCATTAGCAACTGCCACAGACCCCATCAATCACTTAGAATCGTCATGGCAACCACCTAGCAACACCATAGTGACCACCTACAACACCATAGCAACCACTCGGCGCACTTTAGTAACCACCTAGACATAGCAATGCCTTAGCAATTGCCAACAGCACCCTAGCAACAACCCAGAACAATGTACCACAAAATACTACCATAGTGACTGTCCAGAACACCCCATGATGATCCATCGATTTTACATTTAAGTTTAAATTTGCATTTAATTTTAGGTAATGTAGCTGGTCACATTCATCACAGTGAATCAGATCATGTGATATGACACTGAGCTCTAGTGTACACAGACTATATGCAAATTACAGTCAGTTTTGTTACACAACTTATTGATGTGTGCTTTGTATAAATACTAAAAAAAAAAAGATGTCATATTAAGTATTCTACATGTTTCAAGTTATACAAGATGTCTCTCTTAACTTGTTTTGTATGGTATTGTAATATAGAGTAGCTGCTGTAGACAAGTGCAGCCTTCTTGTACTTACAAATCCAGCAAATCCTCAAGTGCAGTACAATGTACCGACTGTAGCTGTATAAATTACAGTGTACTAGTATTATTGTCATTTCTGTACATTTGTATTATTGGGGACAGCTGTTTATTGTATCTGTGTATGTGTTCGTCATCATAACACCTAACAAATATTCACTGCTACAACTGGAGCTGAACTACTGCCAGGACTGCAAATCCCTTCCACTGCACGTGGATCTAAACTACACACCAGTTTGTGTCTTAAGAACAAGTGTTGATCGCTCAGAGATTAAACTTGTGTTGGACCAAATTTCTGAGTTATGGTGCGTGCAGCCCGAGACAAAATGAGGCGTTCAACAACATTTAAAAGCATTGTTTATTTATTTATAATGTACATGAAATCTAATAAACATTATTTCATTTTCCAAGTTGCTTTTGTGCTTGATCTGGAAAGGTCTGTTTATGCATAGCTGTTTAAAGTAATTTTCCTAGCAAAACAAATGTAATCTTTTTTTTTATTTCACAAAATATGAAAGCCATACATGCCACTTTTTTTAATTTATTTTTGTGTGTGTTTTATTCATTTTTTATGTTATATTGAAAAGAATCAAATGCTTTGTTTTTTACTTGATTAAAAAACACTTAACACGGTTTGAAGTTAAAAACGTCTTTATGATGGATTTGTTTCTTAAAAACACAGCTTTTCTCCTCACAAGATGTTAACTGATGGACTGGAGTGCTGTGGATTACTTGTGGATTATTGTGATGTTTTTATCAGCTGTTTTGCAGAGGGTCCATTGGTGAGCAAGTGACGTAATGCTACATTTCTCCAAATCTGTTCTGATGAAGAAATAAACTCATCTACATCTTGGTTGGCCTGAGGGCGAGTACATTTTCAGCAAGTTTTCATTTTTGGGTGAACCATTCCTTTAAAACCCTTAATATAGCTCCATCCTGTGGTCATGTCATTCAAAATGTAGTGCATGTTGAATTTAAATGTTTTGAATTACATGATGATAGTATTCACATTTAAATTGACTGACTTATGAAATATGAAATCTGTCCTCACTGTCCCTGTGAAGGCTGACTCTAAGTTTACATTGTAGTAGAGAATTTTGAAGTCTTGTCTGAATGTTGCACTGTGGTGTCATTTAACCTTTGTTAAAGTCTTGTTTGTCAGAGAGCAGAGCTGAAAGTTGACAGAGAACCACTGAATTTTGGCCAGGACTCCCTGGTAGAAGAGATTTATATCTCAATGGGATAATTCCTGGTAAAATAAAGGATCATGTTTAGGGCTGTTTGCTTGTGAATAAGGCAGTTGGTGAGGGAGCATGGAGGACTAGGAATAAATCATTTGTTATTTGAAAATGTTAAAAGAGAAACTACTAATGGTCTACACTACAGACATATTTACAATCACCTAATTCATTAATTTCAGTAATTATGTAGTTAAAAAGCAATAAAATAAAATGTAAATAAATAAATAAACATTTCTACTGTCACATTTGGCATACTATGTTCAACATATTATGGTCTGGGTTGCACTAAGGTTTTTTTTCTTAATCCAACACAGCTGAATGTCCAGCATAACGAGAAAGTGAGCAAAATTGAAAATTGGCAATTGACTGAATTTTCTTTATTCAAAGAATTAAGAATAACCCTTTATAATTCTGTCGTACGGTCATGCAATGAGCAGGAACGCTCTCATGGCATATATTAAATATTAAATGAATCTTTTGTGAATTTACTGTGGTGTCTGGTGGTGTCTAATGTCAGACTTGTTAGGAGGGTGTGAAGAAATAACTCACTGAGTCAACATGATCAGCTCCCAGCATACAAAGACTCTAAAGCCACTGGCCCAAATTTGCCTTTAAACAGGTCATATTTCTGTCTAAACATGCCTTTTAAAATCTCCTTCATTTTCTCTGGGGTTAATATTGCAAAGAAATTCAGATAACTAGTTTGTCTCTCTCTTATTTTTACTGAATGTATCATTATCTACTGTTTTGTTAAATACCAATAAAAAGATTAAAAAAAAGGTTTAAAAAACAGCATAGTTTGTCTATTGTGATTCTTAAATAATTTTGCTTAATTAAATGGAAAACAAAATTAGGAGGCTTTGACTGTGATTTATTTATTTTCAAATAAAACAGTTTGAAAGAAAACTTTAATGGGTTAAGAAATGTTTATGTTTTTTTAAACAATATCATATTTTAAGAGCTATTCATGCAAAAAAAAAAATAAATAAAAAAAAATATATATATATTAGAGGTCAAAAACGTTTTCTGTTGTATAATAGAGCTACTATTTATACATATTTATACTTACACTAATAGTTCTATACTAGTCTGTTAATATACTATTACACTAAATATATTTATACTAATTATACCATATCATGTTATATTATTACTGTTTCTTTTTATAATAGTAAAATTTATTTAGGCTCCGCCTCCTGAATTAAAGGCGGGGTTTACTGTTTTCTCGTGCATGTGGATATTTATGTCTTTCTGCGGTCCGTTACATTGTTTGATCTCCGTGATCCGGTCGGGAGTTCATTTGATTCACATTTACGGGCTCTCAAAACTGTAGATGCGACTAAACAGTCAGGGATTCATTTGACGCTTGATCCGGGAGAATCAACAAATCCGAGTATGAAGAATAAACAGTGAAGTGAAGACACTCAGGAGCCCGTTTATAATGGTGAGATTTATTTTTAAATTAATATTTAATGTAATTGTAAAATAAAAAAAAAAATGTTTTTTTTTTTCATCTGTAAAAAGTGTTGACATGTTTGAAATAAATGCTGTCTGCTTTAAAGACTTTCAATGCTTTTTTTCTTTGGTTTTCTAACCTTACAATTTGATAAATATTGCCCTAAGGCTCGTATTGTTATGAAACTGCATTGTTAATGGGTATCATATTGTTTTGTCTTACAAATAATCACCTAATTTTCCATAAATGGCATATCAATTGTTTTTGACTTCTTACAGGGCTTCTTTTTCATCTTCAGGAAATGATTGATATTTAAAACACCATGCCTCCAGTGACCTCTCAGGAACCTCTCAACATCGATGTGGTCATCTTTGGCACTGGGATCTTTGTCTTTGTTTTAAGCCTGATATTCTGCTGCTTCTTTATAAGGTAAGTGTGACTGTAATATTGAGACTAAATCCATAATAGTTTAACAGAACAGCCCGTTTGGACCATGCAGATCCTGGATAACGTTTCTAAAACTCTTCTTTGTGCCTGGACTTCATCAGTATTTTCCTGTGAATAATGCCTGTGACAGACTGACAGCTGCAGAGCAGAAGGGGCTTCCTCTGGCCTCACGCGCTTCCGAACTCGAACAATTCAGGACTAGATTGTATCTCCGTGCTTTTTGTTCACAATGCTATTTTTGACCAAAGGCTTTCGGCTAATGTCATGTCAAACACTGAGAACTACAAACCCTCACTTGCCAAATTTGTGTTTAGAAACATACGACACACCTTTGCCTGTACTGCCATACTGATGTCTAGAGAAAAAAAGTAGTAAATTGAACATTTTCAAATAAAATACATTTCTATAATAGTTATACTTTTAAAAAAAAAAATTTTAAGTTAGAAATATTTATTTTTAACAAAGTCAACCCTTGTTAATGAATGGTTTGGCCTGTTTTTCTTTGCAGTAAATTGAGACATCAAGCTCGCAATGTGAGAGCTGGATACAAGATGGTGAGTGCACATTATAAATGATATCATCAGAAGGTATTTGACACTTACATCACATTAAAAACGTCTCAGATGCTGCAGGATTTTTCTCTTCACTAATGTCACTTTTCTTCATGTTTGAAGTCTCGCTTCGAATCTGCTGGTGATTTTTAGTGGATGTTTGAAGTCAGTTCTCCTCAGGTTCACACAGGTGTCCTATTAGAGGAACCACAGGTGTAGAAAATCACATAAACTATCAACACATTCACTAACCTCGAACACATTACATTTTCAAACTTATCTTTGCCAACAGAGGAAATGTGCTTGTGCCATTTCTAAATGAATGACACTTTCTGTGATTTTTGTATTTAATGCAGTGACATTCAGACAGTTTTGTGTCAATCAAGTAAAGTCACCTGTATTTATATAGCGTTTTATAAAATAGAGATTGTTTTGAAGCAGCTTCACAGTATCAACAGGAAAATAACAGAATCATTTATGCAAAATTCAAATATGAGATTTAGTTTCAGCTATAAAGCAGCTCTACTTAAGATAATAATGTCATTATTCAGCTCTAGTCAGTTCAGTATTGGTTCAATTCAGTTCAAATGAGTTTATTTCAGCTATAAGCAGCTCTACAAAAGGCAACAATGTCATTATTCAGCTTGAGTTAGTTAATTGTTCATTTAATTTGGTTCAATTGTTGATGTTGCAAAATTAATCAACTGTGTCTAAATACTTTTTGCTCCCTATAAGATAAACAACTGTGTTTTGCATTACAGGTTGTATTTGAAGATGAAACAACATGGTTACATGCACATGGGGTAAAAGTTTTGGCTTAAGTTATAGGTTATTAAAAAGATAAAAGTTATTTGACTACTTGGGAATTTTTGAGACCTTCTAAACCTCTGATTTCCCCTCTTGTAACATCCTGTTTTCTCAGTTAACATGTGCAGTCTGTTTGGAGGACTTCAGGACAAAAGATGAGCTTGGAGTGTTACCATGCCAACACGCCGTTCACAAGAGGTACATCCCTCCAATGTCTTTTATCATGCTAATGCTATTAAATAAAGGTCCAGAGAGGTTTATAGGTAAATAAGAGGTTAATTGAAGCGAACACACCCTGGCTGTGCCTCATAACTCTAAAAGCCCGTTCGCACCGAGAAGAAATAGGAGAGTCGGGCGTATGGTCACCCTATCGTTATAGTTGTGGTGTGGACTTCCATGTTCTAGTAGATTTAGAACTGTTTTTATACAGTCTATGATTTAGAATGATTAAGTTTGTTATAGTTATCGTCCTTGGTGTGAACGGGTCAGAGTAATTTCAGCATAACTGCTGAGAAGCGTTTCTATTGATTTGTCTTACCAGGTGTCTGGTGAAGTGGCTGGAAGTGAGATCTTCATGTCCCATGTGCAACAACCCCATCAGTGCTGCTCTGGGGCAAACGCACAGCCCGGGAAACCTGCTGGATGAGCTGCTCTAAACCTGCTTTTCTGCCAAACTCGAACCTCATTAAGGTTAACTTCGAATGAAGTTCTCTGATACGGGCGACATTTTAACCTAATAATCTTGTACAATTCAGACAAAAGACGTTTATTTAAAAGCTCTGCTGTTGCAAAGCATCATTTGTAATGTTTTTTGCGTGTCTGGTTTAAAATGTTTGCATAATGTTTACATACAGTATTGTGGGTTTCTTTTTTTTTTTGTGTCCTGTGTTAGCATGCAAGATATTTTGCAAGTATTCACTTAATGAATTGAATTCATTTAAATTTAGTGGGACAGAAAACAAATGCTAAATTGAAATCAAATAGGACTTAACATGCATATTTCTGGGCCTATGCAGGTTATGGTAATAATAGAATACATATTAACATACATATAATTGTTGGATTTTACAGACATCAATTTTTACTTAAAGCAAGACCATTATTTTAGTATCATTTCATTACTATTTTGACTTTAATTTTAGTAATTTTGTTTTCCAAATGTTTATATATAGTTTTATTATATTTATTAAATAGTTTTTCTATGTAGTGTATTTTTTTTTGTTTACTAGTTTATTTTAGTACATCAGTTTAAACTAAATGAAAAATTTTGCCTCAGCAGCTAGCTGAAATAAAAAGCTAGTTAGAAAGCCAGTTAATTTATGCCATTTCAAATGTTTTATGGTTTTATTTGTAGTTAACCCTGTTGAGAACCACTGCACTAATAAAGTACCGCCACCTGCTGGCCACTAGAACGAACTGCAGCAGAACGCTGCCATTTTAGAACCAAAAGACTTTAATGGGCTCCTTTTGAAGACTTCTATTACAAGAGCATATCAGCACATGCTAAATGAAATATCTCAGATTTCTTTAACAACAGTTGAGCTGAGCTGTCCGTTCCAAGAAAAGAAAGAAAACAAAAACCTGTTGAAAGGAATCTTGATCCATCTTTAATCCATGTTTAACAGATTGTGTCCTGGGGACCGTCAGAATACATAAAACAGGACCATGACACATGGAATAAGCATCTCATTCAGGAATGGCAATAAAAAGAAAAAGAAAAGAAAAAAAAATCTATATAGTAAGGAATGTGCCTGGTTCAAATGGGAGGGGATAAGAAACAATTAAAGTTGGCCACAATCAGCAATCACGACCTTGGCAGAGCATTTCCCGTTGCTGTTTCCTTTAGCCTCCATGGCATCCACTACGCTCATTCCTTCTACCACTTTCCCGAACACAACGTGTTTGCCATCGAGCCTGGAGAAACAAAGAACTTTAGCACTAACATCAAATTGAAATGCTCTAAACAGTTTATACTCTAAAGCAGTGGTTCTCAAACCTGTCCTGGAGTACCCCCAGCCCTGCACATTTTGTATGTCTCCCTCATCTTTCACACCTGATTCAACTCATCAGCTCATTAGTGGAGACTGCAAGACCTGAAGAGGGTGTGTCAGATATAGGGAGACATAACAAAACTTGCAGTGCTGGGGGTACTTCATGGAGAGGTTTGAAAACCACTGCTCTAAAGAACCTTTAGTGCAATAGAAAGGTTCCAAGGATGTTAAAGGGGTCATATGATGCGATTTCAAGTTTTCCTTTCTCTTTGGAGTGTTACAAGCTCTTGGTCTGCGCTTGTCGGAAGGAGGGACTTTGTAGAAAACGAAGTGTTTGAGAGAGGCGGGGCATAGAGGACCTACAATAATGTACAGTATTTGAAAAATAATGTGTTTTTTGAACATTAAAGCATGTCAACATATTCTGTTACACCAAATACACCAAATAATAATCTTTAAAATAGCATCATATGACCCCTTTAAAGGTTCTTATCTAACATTAAAATAGTAATCTCAAAGAAGCCGTTTACCAAGTAGTATCAGCAGTGCAGATGAAGAACTGGGAGCCGTTGGTATTCGGTCCGGCATTGGCCATGGACAGGGTTCCCTTCCCTCCATGCTTCAGGGTGAAGTTCTCATCCGCAAACTTGTTGCCGTAGATGGACTTCCCACCAGTTCCGTTATGTTTGGTGAAGTCGCCACCCTACATCAGGAGTGACATCGACCGACATCAGTGCGAGCGGAAATCATTGCGTCTGAAAACACGACGGGGTTCAGATCTTACCTGGCACATGAATTTGGGGATGATACGATGAAAGCCAGAGCCCTTGTAGCCAAAACCATTCTCACCAGTGCACAAAGCACGGAAGTTCTCTGTGTAGATATGGAGACATTAATGCATGAGAAAACAGTCCACATTTATTTATAAGAAACCCATTTAATGTGGGAAAAAAAGATACTTACCGGCAGTTTTGGGTACAACATCAGCTCTCAGCTATTTCAAAAGTAGGGGGGAAACCAGAAATAGAAATTAAGCTGATGTCCAAGCTTACTTTGCATATAAGCAGTTTTCTGTTAAGTATATTTGTAAATATCAATGGACTTCTGTTTCTAAATATTTAAATTAATTAGAAAATAATTGGCCATTTTGAGAACATCTGCTTATATATATATACTGCTATAAACAGTACTCTATACAAATTGAGTTAGTGTAAAATAAATTACACACA
>NW_015547716.1:0-337 GCF_001515605.1 Sinocyclocheilus anshuiensis
TTCCCTACTCAGGGAACCATGGTTACATAAGTAACCTGAGACGTGAGACTGGGAACTTCGAACTGCGTCCTAGGGGTTGCTATGGGGAACGGTATACCCACGCCACCATGCTGAGGGGAGTGCCTGCCAGAAACCATGGCGAGCACTAAGTACCAACTCTACCGTATTGCCATGGGAGTTGCCCCTGGGACGTTAGACGGCTGTCAGTGACATTATTCCCTATGGCCAAAGGCCTAGACTACATACCCCAAAAACTTACCTGTTAGGGCCAGAACTCCTGGGCCCGGGGTAGAGCTCAAGGCTTGGAATCAGGAATAGATTCCTTTAAGGGAATACC
>NW_015547716.1:7166-12694 GCF_001515605.1 Sinocyclocheilus anshuiensis
CCCCTCTTTAAACTCATCGGCCAGGTCCACCTGAGATCCCCACGAGCTCATTCTCCTCCGTGCCTCAGCAGAGGCGGGTCCTGAACCGCAGGAAGCAGATGGCTGCCCCTCTTTACTCGAAAAAAGAGACAAACGAGAACGGAGCTTTTTCATTGAAAAACGCTTGCAGTGCACGCAGATTGCCCCCTCGAGGACATCACGTGCGTGCTCTTCGCCCAAACAAACAACGCATAGATCGTGTGTGTCATCGGGTGTCAAATAACGACGACACGGATGCACACATCCTCTAAACGCTTTGCTAGTGCTCGCCATAATGATAGGAATAGAGATCGCTCCTACCACAGAAATGCATGCTTCAAACAAAACAGTCAATGAAGATGAAGAAGAGGATGACGTGTTCTCCCGGCGCCCATTTATACTATAGTCGCACCGGTAGTGACGCAAATAATAACAGATTATTTAAGTTTTTTTTTTATTTATTTTTTTTAAGAAAATACAATTTCAGTCTTTCTACTTTTCAATTTCTCTTTTAATTCAGTGTGTTAGGCTACTTGCCAATTCTGAGTAATCATTTGTTAAATTATTAGCAATTTCTCAGTGAAATTTGTTTTTAAATTACAGCATAAGTTAAAGGAATATTCCTTTGTCTTGAGTATTCAGGTAATATGCTGTTTTTGCAAAATCTTTATTTATAAAGTATTCTCTTGTTGTGTTTTTTTTTTTCGATAAACAGTGAGCAATACATTAAAAATCACAAGTTACATTTTACATGAAATAGAATTTCATGTTGGAGAGAATGTAAACTACAAATTAAAGGGAGCTGAAATATTCTTCGTATAGCCTATGGTTGTTGGCGAAACAGTTGCATTGTCAAATTCAAATGCATCAGTCAAAGTGTTCATACAAATATATAATATAGGGCTATTATAACTTTGTAAATTTTGTAAAGCAAAGTGTACAAGAGTCATAGGCTACTGTAACTCCTCCACCAGGCATGATGACCAGGAGAGACAGGTGTTCAATGTTGCAGAATTCAAATGTTTGATCGTTTTCACACTCTGTTTGCCGAAAAATCACCCTCAATCTTTCTGGATCTAACAAGAAAAACAAAACCAAACTTACAGATTAAGTAGATAAAAATGTGCCTTTTCTATTCCAAACTGATTAAATGTGAAGACTGAAAGAAATCTGCAAACTACCGTTTACTTCAGGAATGAAACATAATGCGTTTCTCTTCAGATCTCTAATGGTGAACCTTTTAAATTCTTCACTTGATGATGCCACTGGTAATAATTTATTAATCATGATGTGGAGCTGAAAGGCCATTTTGGCTCTGTTCAAAACTTTTCTGACTTAAAAAAACTAAGGTGATCAAACAAGAAAATATAAAGCTTTTATATTAGCTTTTGCTTTAATTTTGCATATAAAACCAATATCTATAACCACAGTTATGGGTTTATTTCCCAGGGAATACATGATAAAATGTGTATCTAGAATGCAACAATGAAGAATGCAGTCACTCTGAAAGCATTTTCCAAATGCATAAATGCAAATAACATGTTGGAAATCAATCATTTAGTCCCCAAAAATGATGCTAGGCTACTCGACTCACACCTCTAACAACTAACCAATAACTTCAAGTAGACTAGCTACTGAAGATATTTTGCGATATTAAACTTCAAACATTAAATAACAAATCAGCTCAATCTTGTCTTAAATCAGTTTATTTGCAGACAAAATAGCAAAAATAAAAAAATAAAACCCCGAAACATTCACATTTATTACATAAATATATAATCACTATAGCTTAAAACCGAACTTTACAGTGCATATAAACTGATTTATTGTAACCTGGGAAACACCTATAAGACCTTATGCTCCAACAACAGTGGAAATTATCAAAAGCTTTTTTTTGTAGAACTCACGCATATCCATGTGTTTCGCTGCCATATGGAGGGATTGATCCTGAAATATCAGTACTTTAAATACAGATGTATGTTTGTGTATATTTAATGTATACATACAAATGTGTTCAATAATATTAATATACCTGTAAATCAGGTCAATGTCATTTGTTTATGTTGACCAATAGACAGGAAAGCATCTTCTGAATTGTTGTATGTTGTTACCGTGTCTGTTAAACACAGCCTTGTAGTTCATTAGACATTTAACTTAAAAACACTCAACTCACACACTCATGCATCATTTTTATTGGTGATATTTCAAATATAAATACACACTGCTACACCAGTGACCCAGCCAGATCTGTGGACAAACAGTCAAGCTGAGGTTTTAAATCTAAATATCCTTGGTTGGGCTTATGCATTAAATAAAACACATTTTATATTAACATTTCATTTACATTATATTTCATTTGTGAGATATAATTAAATAAGAAGAGCACCTTTCAGTTAAATACTCAGGTAAAACCATCTAAATAAGGTGTATGTGGGGTAATAATGAACTCGTTTATATTCACACATAAACTAACATATATAAAACTAAGAAAGAGTTTATATACATTATATATATATATTTTATGGACAGTATGTGTGGCATCAGTTTGTTCATCGTGAAGGGTTTTGTTTAAATATCCACTGTGTATGTCTTTTGATCTTGTTGACATATTAAAGGGGATTTTTAACTTCTCTTTTTTTAATCACTCCATAAATCAGAAAATACTGTCAACAGACTGAAAAACAAATACACTTTCAAATTAATTTTCAAAAATAAATTTCTGTCTTTATATTTTTAGAAGGGTCTGTCATCAAAGGTCATCAAAAAAAAAAAAAAAAACATGGTGAGACCAACTGCTTGTGTTTCTCCATAGTCACATTACTTTGAACTAATTCATAATTATAGGTAAGTCTATACATTTATTCTGTGCTTCTGAGTTTTGCTGATCAAAGTCTCCATCTGCTGGTCATTGATGAGTTCATCATGACAGTCAAATCTCTTCATCTGCTTCAGGTCAGATAAACACTCTCTTAGCATCTTCTAAATGAATACATTTAAATGTAAACAAAGTCATATCTATAAGTTCACAAGACTCTTCAGATATTTTTGGCCACATTCACCCACACATATGGTGTTGAAATCTCTCTTTCACTCAAGACAATGAATCAGTTTCTACTTTCAGCGTGTTGGTATGGCCTGTAATGTTATGCTGGAGCTTTAAAAGGACTGTTAAACTTGTGCATGACATTATATATGATATTATCATATCTGTACATGTCCTCTTACAGGCCTAAAAACTCTAATGACCAATGATGCATCTAAAAGTAGCGTTCAGTAATGTGCTTTAGTATCAGATTATTAAATTACACATTTCTATTTTGTTTTTCAGTTAGTTTACATTGAGTTTCCAACACATTAACCTGCAAACAGAACATTCTCCTAATAAAGTCATTTCACATCATTCTATTACAATGTTCAATTTCATGATATGTGATCAAATGGATTTTATTTTATATTTTATTAAAAACTGACATGATGTGTTGTCAAAAAACGTCCGTTATTAATTAAGAAAAAAAAAAAGATGCATCATATCCAAAAATATACACAGGCACAGAAATATATTATCCTACATATTATCTGAATTATACTCTATTTACAATTTATTTATTTTTGATTGGATGTTACCAGCAGCGAACAGTACAGACAACAATGTCAGTCATATATGTGAATCACTTGTTATATTCCTCACTTGTATATCACTTTGAATAAAAGTGTCTGTTAAATGCATAAATGTAGTTGTAAATATTCACTAAAGAACTTTGGGCAGGTTTTGATATAAAAAAAAGCAAAAAAAAAAACATCAGTTGTGCTGAGTTTATTACATTTTCTGTGTATGATATGAGGATGTTTCTCCATTTCTTCAGCAAGTATGTTAAATATTTAGCTCTTATTTAGACTGAATGCAGTATGTCTAACACATTTACATTTTCAAATGTAATCTCTCCATAGATTCAGACCTGGGAAATTCTTTATCAAGTGAACCTGTGAGAAACATAAAGATGAAAAATATCAATTTCAGGAGTATAATGACATATATAACAACTATATTAATGCCTGAAATGTTTGATCTTGTGGGGACATTTTTTGCTCCCCATGTGGAAAACAGCTTAGAATGCTGTTACAAATCACACTTTACACATTTAAAGTATTTACATTGTGTCATTGTATGAATAATAAACAGATTAAAAATTATCTGCCATTCACAGTGTGACTTTCTTTCTCATTTTTTAGTGAATGATAAAGAACAATATCATATCTACTTTTATGACAACGATTTACTGTTTCAATGGACTGTAATCATATGAAAACATAAGTCATACCTCCACCAGGCATTTTCAGCACAAAGAAAAGAACAGATAAATGTGTAATGTTGTAATAGCCAAGTGTAAGATCATCTTCCAGTGGCCATTTTCCAAAAATCGCCCTTGCGTCACCTGGGTCTGACAAAAGACAAACATTATAACATGATGAATGATTCAAATGACATGTTGACACATGAATGTTCAAAGAACTTACAAACACCTCTGAAACTAATTCTGATTATCAACCGTTAATATAGTTAGAAAATTACTCCGCAGTTTAACTGGATTTTCAGTCATATTGTCCTAAACTGCCAACAGGAAAAAAACTAAACATGATTATTTTGTCTCTGGAGATAAAATAATTATTTCTCCTACCAGGGGCTCCAGACACCTTAGATCTAAATTTCTCCTTCAGTTCTCTGATGGTCGTCTTCTTAAATTTGTCTTCTGAATCCGCCACATCTAGTTCTTTATTCTTACTGTCATTATAATTGATGAGGACCTTAAATACCATTCTGAACGTTTTAGCAGAAAATTACAATGCACAGGGAAGAAACAAGAATTGTGTAATCACTGAAATACAAACGCAACTGTTCAGTTTTACTTTCACTTTAATCTACTTCTATAATACGTCAAAGGGGAGTGTTTAACTCAACATAACCAGCTAGAGTTAGTTAGTCAGAAAGTAAGTGTTACGATTAAAGAGGAGAGAAACATTTAACCTGAATCTTAACATATAGTGTCAGTATATGTTTAATCAGCTGAATGTTTTTCAGTAACAGCCTAACAGTCTGTCACAATCCTTGTCTTGTGTGCCCTGTTTTGGACTTTTAAGTTGAAGTGGTTTCCCTTTGTCTCTGTGTTCAGTTCCTGTTACCCTTGCTTGTTTCTGTAGTTACTGACTGGTTCCTCCTCCTTGTTTACTTGTTATCCTGTGTATATAAACCCCTGTGTTTGCCCTGGTTCTTTGTTTTGAGTTGTTTTGGTAATGACGGCTCCGTGTGCTATGGTCACTGCCTTGTTGTTGCCCTGTCTGTATCACTTTTTTGTGTTTGTTTAAATAAAAACTCTTGTGCTGCATTTGGATCCTCCTCTCTCCTTTCCTTGACCAAACATTTCACAATGAAAATGCTTTATTTAGAGAAGAGACTAAATGAATTAACTAGCTCCACTCTGTGCCAGTTCATGTGTAATGTATATATATATATA
>NW_015547716.1:12747-13024 GCF_001515605.1 Sinocyclocheilus anshuiensis
TAATTATAAATAAGTTACCATGTTAGTTACAAGATCTCCTTGGAGAGAGAGAGAATTACACTTTTGTGAAAGTGTTATTATTTCTGGCCTGACATCTGATTAGCTAAACCTATTTAGCTGTTAGCTGTTTTTCACTATCCAATTAAAGAGAATGAAAAAAGACACCCAATTACATTCAGTTTGTGATTTATGATAAAAATACAAGATAAGACCTTTCATTTAAATACTGTTTATAACAAAAAAAAACACTATAAATTAATTAACAACGCACACTCGC
>NW_015547716.1:13843-16132 GCF_001515605.1 Sinocyclocheilus anshuiensis
CACACACACACACACACACACGCACAAGGGGCCAACACACCACTTTACCCATAAGCCACTACATGACACCCACCAACATCATGGTTGGACTAATGGATGGATGGAAGGGTGGATGGATGACAACACTTGCACAAATGAATTGGCTGAGTTAGTCTGGGTTAGTTGAGTCTGATCAGAGTTCCTGCAGCGTTCAGACCTCCTCAGGCTCCTGTAAGAGTGAATACAGACCTTTATCATGACAGAATCCGAATTCAAATATCAAAAGCTTGGAGAAGCCACTTGACGTCTCATTTGAAACTGTATATTGTATCTTTCCTGTAACACAGGAGAGAAATGAGAATAAAACCACCTCATGATCTTCCTGTAGAGCATTTCAAACAGCCTTATATTAGACACGTGCAACTGTTGTTGCATTTAAGTGACAAATATTTGATAAAACAAAACATGAACCACCTTCAAATTGGATCTCTCAATTTCTCCAATCATAAACACACCTAACTGTTCAAACACTCAAAATCACTGTAAACAAAAGCTAGGGAACTCTCATCAGTGAAGTGATCAACGTGGAGTGTTTCTCAACCCAATATAAGCATGAAATTACCATTAAGTCATTGTCATTATTAATTGCAAGTCCAGTCAAAAGACAAAGATCTGTTGATTAGGAATTTGGAATGAATCAAAACAGCTAATGAGTAAAAAGAAATACAGAGATATCAGTTGAGAGTCACTGATGCTGCTCATATGAACACAAACACATTATCACACACATGAAATAAACATACTCATCAAATCAAGGGATTTGTTCTGTCTGTGCCAGTAAAACTGGCTCTTGTAGTGATTCAGGATGTTTGATCTTTTCTGACAGCTGATAAAAGTGTAAAACCCTGAGAGAAGAACAGCAACAACAACACAAACGTGATCAGTCTGAAACATTTATCTTTAAAATATTTGATAGAAAATGAAAATCTAAAAATTGTGATATCATTTAAATCAAGACAGCCCAATAAAATCTGCTTGTCCAGACTGAACCATCATGTGAGATTTAAACTAAATTGTACATTTACATCTGTGCATTTACAGACATTTTGGTCCCACTTTATATTAAGTGGCCTTAACTACTATGTACTTACATTTAAATGAATCATTTGGTATAATGCACTTATTGTGTACATACATGTTTTTACATTGCACTTATATTAAAAAATAAAAATAAATACCTGCATGCAATTACATCTGTAATTGATTTCTGTTATTACATTTATAATTAAACTGTTGACCCATCCCTTACTACTTAACCCACCCTTAAACCTACCCATACCACCAAACCTGTTCCTACCCTCACCCGTATCCCACCTCAATAGCAGCAAAAGTGTTTTGCGACACAATATGAACACAATAAGTACATTGTACTTATTTATGGATGTACGTACCTAGTAGTTAATGCCACCTAATATAAAGTGGGACCGACATTTTTATCCGAAGCAAAATGTAAGTCAAGTGTTTTAGTTTATTCCTAGTGTAAAACCCTGAGAGAAGAACAACAACACAAATGTGATTATCACTTTCTGCTGAGAACACAAACATTTGCAGCAGAAGAGCTTCAATTTCAGTCTGAAATATTTACTTTTCAATATTTGACAGAAAATGAAAATCACAATATTTTCCCAGGAAAAGTGAGAGTTAATCTGTTAGGTCAATTAAACAGACTCAGACTAAAATCTACATTTACATATATGCATTTGGAATGTATTATGAAATGTAGGTTTATCTAGTTGATTAATATTTACTGTAGTGTGTGATTCAGCAGCTCTGTCTGTCAGTAAAGTCTGAGGAATAAACAGTCATATTTCAGCTGGAAGAGAAACACTGACGTCGGCTGGAGAGACTCAAACACATTCACTGAGCAGATCCACACAGATGCTAGTGAACTGTAATCCTCCCTGAAATGAAAGCTCTGTCATCATTTACTCACATTCATGTTGTCACAAACCTGTATGACTGACTACTTCTGTGAAATACAAAATTAGACATGTTTAGTGGACATCGTATATATATATATATCAAGTCAAGTCAAGTTGAGCTTTATTGTCATTCTGCTGCATGTGGGGACATATATACATACATACAGTCATGGTCAGAATTATTGGCACCCTTCATAAATATGAGCAAAGAAGGTGTAACGAATCATCCACTGAAGGCGAGCGTAGTGAGAACCCAAGTGCAGTTTTATTTACAAGTGTGATCCAAACATCCAAACAATATACACAGACTTGACTTGACTTGACGAGG
>NW_015547716.1:16169-37991 GCF_001515605.1 Sinocyclocheilus anshuiensis
GAGAGCAGGTTACAACATCAATACACGACGAAGACTATGGGAACATGATGGCTACTTATATCAGACAATGAGGGTCACATGACAAGAACAAACCAATGGGAAACAAGACACATGACTAAGACAACCAATCAGAACATGACACAATGAACGAGAGAACCAATGGCATGAATACATGAGGGCAAGGGAAGCATGACACAAATAGGGTGAAACAATTACAAAATAAAAGACATGAAAACATGAACATGAAACAAAACCCAAACACAAAACCCCACATTACAGAAGGCTGTAAAATAAATCTAAAATAAATTTTGATCTTTCATTCAGAAAATTCACAAAAACTTTAGTATTTCAAGCCTCAAAAAAATTTTTTAGCCAGTCATTTCTATCTTTTGCTGTAGTGTGTCAGCAGGAAATATCAGTTTACATTTACAAACATTTGTTTTGACATTAATTGTAATAATCCAGTGAGATGTTTGTACGTAGGAAAACACTGACAACAGTTGGTCTGTGCCACTATTTTATTTTTTTTTATTTTTTTTTTACTATTTTATTATTACTTTTAAGTGATATTTGTTTTCATGAGTAAGAGATAAGAGAATGTCTCTATTTCAAGGTTTTTAATGTCTTTTAACCTGTTAAGCCTGTTAACAAAGAATGCATGATTTTATGCTTAAATGGCACTGGGACTAAATATTGCCATGTTAATGAGTTTCAATGGGGACATCTTTGTCCATCAGGTCCTATTTTTTGTACATAGGGTGAAATAGATAAAAATGTCAAATAAATCCGAATTCTTGTTTTTTTTCTTCAAAAAAATTATAAAGGAAAAAAAAAACATTTTCCATTTTTTTTTTTTTACTTTCAATATTGAATCAAACATGTAATGAATAAATGGGTATTCTAAACAAACAATTTAATTATTTAGCATGAGAAGCTTTTAGCATGAAGGTTTTAAGCAATGTGTAAGAGAGAAGTGGGGATTATTTCCGCAGAATCCACACACAAACTGTACATTCACCACTGAAGCTTATATTAAAAATACAGAAGGTCAGGTCGCAAAAATAACAGTGTCCACGCCTTTTCAGCACTAATGTTTCACTGAGTTCATTTTAAAGAAAATTTCTGTTTTTGTTTGTTTTTTTTCTAAGAAAAACTCCCTTCTTCATTTGTTGAAAGTCACTTTGGATAGTGAAGGAGTACATACTCATAGGCTACACATCAACATTCTCTTTATTATTTAGACATACAGCTTCTTTCACTGCACAAGTAACAATGACAATGATACCTGACACTTGGTTATGCACTATAGTGACTTTAGCAAATAGCTAACATGAAATAAAGAGAGGTTTAAGTGCTTGATGGGTCTCAGGCTTTTCTTAGTCTAAAAAAGTGCAGAACAAGCATTTTATAATTACCACTTACCATGTTTCATGCAATACCTTTATAACATGTTACACTTAAAACAGCAGACTTTACTAACGCTTGACAAACCTGAAACAATGATAACATTACATTTTTTTTTTGCAGATACTTTTATCCACAGTGACCTACAAATGAGGAACAGGAATTAGCTAAATGCTAATTAGAGGTGTGTATTCAGCTGTTTCTTGAAGGCTGTGATGGTCTCAGCAGATGAGGTACAGGTAGGCAGAGAAACAGACAGGGTGAAAGATTTGATTAGTAATTATTAATTTGGGCTGGCCTTTTATATAATATTACTATACTACACATGCTTTCTAAATAGTATCTAACCACATAACTACAACTGTGTTTGTTTTTTATTGGTTATCTCTCCAAACTGGAATTGAAGTCTGTCTTGGAGCCACACCATCTGAACAGGGAATATAGTAATCACTAGTCGCCAGACAGTCAGGTGTGAGCTTCAGACAGACAAAACAAAACTCCTTAGTACAACGAGTGCATACAATATTTTTACACCTCTGTGTGTTGTGGGTAATCAGCAAACCACATGTTATACAGGCACGAACAGCTGGACATACAATATTTGCAGCATCTTGTAAAATAATAGTTGCACAATCTCTCAGCAGATCCAGATCTCTGTTGCTGCAGCCTTCATTGTCACATCGATCAGATCGAGGACGCTGGCCTTTCCATTCTCTCAAACACTGCCAGCAGAACTCAAAGGTTTTTTTATTCTTTACAGAGCAAACGGTGCACTGCACGCTGAGATTAGATGAGTCTGATCTCTCGATCAACCAATCACAACCAGGACACTGTGAGACAGAAAGAGAACATGAACAATAACTGAACCATACAGATGTTTCTAAGAATAAAAAGGTGTAGAATATGTCCTTACGTTCTTGATGTCTGTTATCTTTCTAGTAGCGTTGTTGGCAAGTCTTTCCTCAAAGTATAGCTGTTCTTCAGGTGTGAGTTTGGCTAGTTTACGTACTTCAGTGTAAGACCATTGTTCTTGACACAAAGGGCATCTTAGCTCAGCTTTACCCTGCAATTAATTTTGAGCAAAAAAAAAAAAAACGTAAAGGAAAACATCTGGGTTAGGACTGCAACCTTGGTTCCGGGAGAAGGGAACTCCACACTGTGTCATAATGTTGACGCTATGGGGAATGCTCCAGTGTGATTGCATCTGAAGCACGTGTTAAATTACTCCAATCTCATTTTTACAACATCACCCCGTGACGCATGACGGCGAACTCGGAAACTATAAAAGGATACCCGGGTACCAAACATCAGCTTCTGATTGGCTGAATTAATTAAGTTGCTCGTAGGTAAGCAGGAAGTATGGCAAGGTGACACAGCTTCTCATTCTCTTCTCAGGGAACCAAGGTCACAGTCGTAACCAAGACATTCACTTTCGCGGGAACACAGCTTGGATACTGAGGACCCCCGCCTGGGTGACCCGAAAACCTAAACAACTGATCACATTTACACCACTGGGTAGAACGGTGGATGTAATACTGAAGCACCCTAACTGGGCAAAGCAAGTTTAGCTTCTCTTTGCCCACCGACTGAAATGGAGGAGGATAAAGGCCTGCATGACCACAGAACATGGTATGTTAGTTGACACTTTAGGCACATAACCCAGCTTAGGTTTAAAGAATTACTTTGACCCCACCAGGAGCAAACCCAAGACAAGAAGCAGCAACAGAAAAGGCCTATAAATCCACCACCCAAACACCTGTTTAGAGTTTTCCTTTATCTGTGGCTGACACTCTCAGTCATGCAAATGCTATGCCCTCTTCTGATGAAGGGGCAGCTTATTTGCATTTAAAGCGATACACACCAAAACAGCTTTCTTTTTACACACCCCAGAAATGACATTTTCCACATGTTATAATAAATGATCTGTGGGGTATTTTGAGCTGAAATGTCACGGACACATTCTGGGGACACCCACGACAATTTTTCATCTTAGGGGCATAATATGTGCCCTTTACATTTAGTGCACCTCTGCCAAGACTTAGGCCTGTACATACAGTACTTAATGGCAGGATCAGAGGGGACTCTTTAGTGTTGTCTTCACATGTTGTTCAGGTCTTGGTCCTCCTTCGCATTCACTGTCAAACAACAAACTCTACTTTCTAACCATAACCAAACTAACATTTATATTAAAAAACATCACACTCCAACATAAAACAGACTGGAAAGCTGTCAAATGTATCAAGTCCAGCAGAGATACAGATGGGCTCCAGACAGCATAGACAAATGTATCCAAGCCCTCAATTCTGAAGAACTGAAAACAATTTGAAACAACTAAAGATGGTGTTAATTTGGCTACAAATGAAATAAATTCCATATTTCAAAAAGCAGGAGATTGAAAAAGAAAGCGAAATATAGTAGTAAACAAAAAAAAAAAAAAATCAACCAAATGGTGAAAAATGGTTTCACTAGAAACAACTTAGAAAATGATCAAATCTGAAACATAAAGGGCCAAACAATACTGACATAAGAACTGAATATTGTTCAAAATGAATACAAAGACACTAGATGGGACATCCAACTGAAGGCTTACACACAGAATTCTGCAAACTCATTCTAAAACTACAAAGGAGAACACCCAATAATGCATGTAGGGCAGAATTAGGCTAATTCCCATTGTTTATTATTATGCAACAAATATTCCTCAAATTTGAGATGCATCTGAAATTGAGCTAAATTTTATAGCATTACAAACCAAATAACTGAACCCTGAAAAAAGTTGCCTCAGTCAGCTGATTCTGAGACTTACTAACCTGACTAACTCTACTAAAACTAATTAGTCTCAGACCTACACCGCTTCTCACCCAAACATTAAAATAAATTAAAATTATCAAACAATCTAAAAATACATATCTGGAATCAGGAAACTAAAACACAATGTAAATTACAGTTCGATCAAACTTTAAAATCAAATTATGAATTGTAAGAATATCTCCACAGTGTCCAAGATACAAACCAGAGACGGATCCTGACCAAGTAGAGGCTCAGTGAGCACAGTCTAGCCATCGAGACCGGCAGACACAGGTAAACATGGCTACTGTGTGCTCACCTACCTAACATTGTTCGGGAGGCAGACAAACTCTGTCAGTTTAAATCTAGATTAAAGACCCATCTCTTTAACCTGGCTTACACATAACACACTAACACATTTCTAATATTCAAATCCGTTAAAGGATTTTTAGGCTGCATTAATTAGGTCAACTGGAACCGGGAACACATTCCATAACACCCGATGTACTTGCTACATCGCTATCACTTTGCATTATTGACACACTGTTTTCCTAATTAATGCTGTAAAAATGCTTTGACACAATCTGTATTGTTAAAAGCGCAATATAAATAAAGGGTGACTTGACTTGACTTGACACTGTAGGACAGGAGAAATCGAGAAAGAGGTGCACTTTCTCCTCCACTGCCACAAATTCATCTCAATAAGAGACCTCTACATAAACCAATTCACAAACGTTGTGAAAAACTTTACAGCCATGACCGAAGAGGAATAAATAAAGAATATAGCTGCAAGCAGCAATTATGGGGCCAAGCACTCCAGCGGCAAAATTAGGAAATAAAGCATGGCATGGAGCATCAGACCAACTGCAACAATGTGTAACTGAAGCCATTTTAGGATGATTTAATTTAAAATGGCTGAAAAATCATATATACAACCACAAGTAATATGATTTAAAGGGTTAACACTTTTGACTAATAGGTGGTGCTGGTATCAAATCGGTGTGTTGTGTTCTGTGTGAGGTGACAATGGCACACACAAAGTTTTTTTTTCAATATGTCAAAGCGTTGAAGAAATACAGCCTCAGAATCATTTTGACATCATGCCTCAAATTTGTTGCTGCGCTATACAAAAATGGTTTCATCTATCAACACGAAATCGATAACTTTTTGTCAGCATGGTCTGAGGATGATCTGACTCAAATTTATCAACATCAGTTTCATTACAATAGGTTAATGTAAGCAAAAGTTATTAGCATTTTTAGAAATGTGATTACAACTTTTGACCACAAGGTCAAACTTTGCCCTCAAACTTTTTGAGTACCATCAGGGCATGGTCCCGAAGACACATACCAAGTTTCGTAATGATACGTCAATGCTTTCGTAAAATATAGCATTTCATGACAAAATTCAAAATGGCCGACGCCCAAAATGGCTGACATGGGAAAATTCATCCACCGTATCTAAAGAGACCGGTTTTGTGATTTTTGGCCAAACCATTGAGAAGTTATAAGCAAAAACATCCATTTTCCATCTCCTGACCACTAGGGGGCACTGTGCCGAAACACTGCATGTAGCCTCAGGTCATGCTTGTTATAACACACACCAAGTTTGGTCTCAATACGCCAAACCGTTGCAAAGATATAGCCTCACATCCATTTTTGCATGCTTTTCGTCAAATTCGTTTACGCGTTATTCGAGAACGGTTGGACGAATCAACTTGAATTCCATAAATTTTAGCCAGCATGGTCTGAAGATGATCTGAGCTAATTTTGGTGAAAATCAGACAAACCCTCTAGGACGAGTTCGAAAAGTAGGTTTTTCGAATTATTAAAAATAACGAAAAAACTAAACCTTACGATTTTTAAATTTTGTCCATTCAACTCGGCATGAGCCAAAAAATCAGAGGAAAAAATAATTTTCCTTCTGTGCCTTAAGAACCGTATTAGCATAAATTCGCATAAACATGAGTGATATTTTGGACAAGTGGTGGCGATAGAGAGCTTGAGTTAGAGACTCCAAATTTGCTATGGTTAATGTTGGGACTGTCCTCTATCAGTGTGCCAAGTTTAACAACTTTCCCATAAGCGGTTCTATGGGCTGCCATAGACTTCCAGAGCGGAAGAAGAAGAAGAAGAAGAACGCCAACGGATACAATAGTTGCCATCGAACCTTCGGTGCTTGGCCCCTAATAATACTAGGAGAGAGACAGACAGCAGCACTGGCTGCGAAATACATGAGGACATGTCACAGCCTGAGAGGAAAGTCAGTTTCTGAAACTGTTTCACAGTGACAGCCTGGCCTAGTCTGATCTTGCCTATGGCTGAGAGAATAAACTGGATATGAGCAGGAGACAGACAAGCCTGTACCATAGTGGAGTCCCATACCACCCCTAGGAAAAGTGGTTCTATGTAATGGAGAAAGGACACTCTTCTTAGAGCTCAGTCTTAAGTCCAATGTGTACTTCAGCCATCCAAGTTCCACTTTAAACCTAAGCACCTTATGTGGGCAAGGATGACACCTCATTGTCAAATTGCCATTTCCTCTGACTGAGCTAGGATTAGCCAGTCATATTCCCTGGAGTCACAGCGGAGCAAGAGCTGCATCCATCCAGTTTGTGAGGGTGCGAGGTGACAAGGCTAGACTGAAAAGGAAGAACTGGTATGCTTTGCCCCTGAAAGCAAACCTGAGAAATTTCCTGTATTGAGGAAGGATGGATAAGTGGAACTACGCATCTTTAAGCTCTATTGTGACAAACTAGTCCTCGGATCAGAATTTGGGTCACAATAAGTTTCAGAGTTAACATCTTGAACCCATTAAGGAGTGGGCACTTTGAGCTGGTGTAGACCAACCACTTTTCCCTGGAGGGACCTGCCCTCAGAGACCTGAACACTGGCATCAGAACCTCCTTCCTGAAGCCTTTTAGTGAGAATGATGGTCCTCAGATCCGTTTTCTCCTGAGAGGAGAGAGCAGGGTGTCCATAAGGAAGGACTTGTCTTTCTCCTGGATTCAACCATAAAGTGAAGTAACCCATACTCTGAATTTGTCCTCTGCATTTAACCCATCCAAGTTAATGCACAACCATTAGGAGCAGTAAGTAGTGAACACACACACTGTGGACATACACCCGGAACAGTGGGCAGCCATTTTGCTCCAGTGCCCAGGGAACAATTGGGGGTTAGACACCTTGCTCAAGGTGGAAGAGCACCATTCATTCACCCACCCAATAGAATACATATAGTGTGCAGGCATGCCACTGGCTGACCTGCCGATGCATAAGCTTTTCCCATCAGCGATGATGTTGTTCAACATGGCTAGGTGGGCAATGCTGGGGCCTTGAGGGATGAAGTAGCCTTAAGGAAGAGATAACTGGCTAGTGTCTCTTCAACCCTGGGCATCGGCCGAAAACTGTTTATTCCAAGACCTCAATACCTCGGTGTGGCCTCGACATAGAGGTTGTACTCTGCTAGACAGGACAAGATTGTCTAGCTTGCATCTCCAATGCGCTTCCTGTTTCTTTCTGTTTCAGACTGTAACTCTGTCGATGTTTAACTTGGCTACAGCATGAGTGACAGCCTCCACAAGCTTCTCATAAGCCAGGGAGAGAGGTGCCGAATCCTCAACCTCCCCAGCCTTGATGCGAACCATATCGATTTCCTCGGAAGATGATAAAGTCAGCAGCGGTCCTTCACTCAGAATGGAAGTACCATGGGGTGTGCTTCCTAACCATGAATAAAGGCGCTGGAGCCAACAGGTGAAAGCTGAGAAAAGGACAGGCAAGTCTCAAGCTCCTCAGCCAGTTTAATCTGCGACCCCCATTATCTGAGCCAAACCATAAGGGGCACAAGCCTGGCTGCTTTCCTCGAAGATGGCCAGGTGGGAGCAGAATGTGCTCAGAGGAAGAAGTTCACAGTGCACACAGTAGGGGTGGGCGTTATACCAGTGGCGGCTCGTGGGTTTTAAAATAGAGGAGGCACACTAATTGTATTGATCTGGGATCCCTGCCGATTATTATTATTATTATTATTATTATTATTATTTGCTTAACCACTTTAAAATGGCTTTTTGGTTGCTTTTAGTCCAAAAACGTAAAGAATACGACATACATACAGCAAGATAATATAACTTCACTTACCTGGCCTATCACTTGAAGCAAACATCCATCCCTTCTTAAAAGTCTGTGTTAAAAGAGAGCTGCCTGTTGCGCCATTTAATTAAGCCGACTGCTGTAGCCTATATCCAGCTTAGGCTGTTTTCCCTAAATTTGTATATATACTGTTTGAATGACAGCTTGGTAAATCTGTTGGCAATCAAATATTCCATGATATGGATTTTGCTATACCGTGGATACGTTATATATTCATGAATTCAAATTTTGCATTAATATTGTTTTGTTCAATTTGGTATGCTTCGCAAATTTGAACACAAATGACGATAAAGAGTTGAGGCTGAACGTTTTTGTCCTCTGTGTGCAACGCCGTACTACACAGGCATTAGTAATCAAACACACAGAGCATCGTAGACCAAATTAATAGAGCGCAAATCGCCTACTCCAGTGGTTCCCAAAACTGGGGGCGCGTAGCTATTACAAGGGGGGCACAGCAAGGCTGAGGGATAGTGTACAGTCAGCAGATTATTTTGCAAAAGAAACCTCTGCAGGGTAATAAAGACTGCACTGCGTAATTTTCCCGCTTATCATGCGGGCACTTGCCTGATAAGTAAATAATTTAACGCAAAATATGAATTTGACATTTTAATTACCTCAACATGACTCGCAGTACCCGCTTGAGCGCTCCGTTATCAGTTGTAGAAGTTGTGGTTGTATCAATAACAGACCACTAGATGGCGCAATTGAAGAATCAGCATTGTATTTTAGGGAGCCATGTAGAAATATAAATTAACGATGTATGGTTCTGCTCTAAGCATAAGTTACAAGTTTGTGAAAGGACTTCCAGTGCCAGGTAAACTTAAAGCAGATTATGAATATACTTAAGATTCAGAAATACCAAAACAACGTGTCTACAGCAGACGCAAGCAGCGCGATTTGACAAAAGCAAACAGAACTCAGTTATGTTCTATCTGTGGATGCGGTGTGACGCGACATGACATGACAAATCCATGACAGTAAACTGATGCCACTGTCACAAAAGGGAACAACAATGTTATTTAATGATTAGGCGTTTATTGAACATAGACTGCATGAGCTTAACAATTCAGTGAACTGCATAAAACACACTGCCCCTTTTCCCCGGGCTCTCCCTATATAAGGGGGCGGAATCCCTGCCAATACAGGTACAATTTGATTGGCCAACATAAGGTTCCACACATCTCCCTCCCTTTTGAAAAAGAACATTATATTTTCTTTCAACACAATAACCAACTGCAACACAATGAAACTACATTACTGTGGTTGTTTTGTGTTTTCTTTTTTTTTCTTTTACCAATTAAAGAAATTAACAATATATAACATTTCTTCTCATTTTCTTCTTAATCTCTCTCTTCCTCCCCCCTCTTTTTGTTTTCCCAAACAAGAACAATAGAACAAAGCAACACTCCAATGAGTCTCTGTAAGCTGATTTTAGTCTAAGTAACGTTTTGGTGTTTTCACAACTCTTCCACTTGAAGTTATGACTGGTGGTGCCTTCACAGGTGCAGCAGGAGCAACCACAGGAGTTTTTAAATGTTCAGTCCTTTCTCACTGTCCAGTTTAACAAGAACTTTCTCCACAGGTTGGAGTTCTGGTAAAACACGAGCAGAGTGTCTCCGATCATAGAAGAACTTGTAGGATTCCTTTGCAGCCTTATCTTTCTACTCAACAGCTTTGTAATCAATAGGTTGAAGCTGGTGTTTTTCCTCAAGCATTGGCAGGTTGGTTCTGATTTGTCGACCTCAGAGATTATCCCTAAGGACTGCATGCGTTTGAGCTCCTGTTCTACCTTAGGCAACAGGGGAAAGGAAATTCTGCGAGGGCTGGCCAGACTATAAGGAGTGGCATCTGACTTAAGTTCAATTTTCACTGGTTCACATTTGAGCAAGCCAATGTCTCCATAGACATCATCGTAGTCTGTGATTTCATCCACCCTCTGTACTAGGCCCATCTTACAAGCAGTGCTTCGACTGAGCAAATTGTTAGTAAATGGCCCATCTACAACAAAAACCCCAAATTCTAAAATGTTCCCTTTACATTCAGTATTTGCTAGGAATTTTTCCCATACAGCTCACTTTTCCCCCACGACTTCTCACATTTATACTGGTTTTGTCCAGTGGAGGGCACCCTTGTAAGCTTTCATATGTACAGTGAGACATGATGATGATGTCGGCCCCAGTATCAATTTTGAACTTGACTGATCTGCTCTGTATAGGTAGAGTAACGGACCACCTGTCCTCAGAAGCAGACTTATTCATCACAGACCCGAGGAAAAATGCATCACAAGTCTCTGTGTCACACACTACCAGCTCTTTGACATTTTTTCATTTTACATGCAATGGCAAAATGTCCCAGTTTATTGCATCTCCTGCATCGCTTATTATGTGCGGGGCAATTATTCTCTGTGTGTGTGCGATTACAACGTGTGCAGTCTATGGCTTGTTTCCTCTCACCACCCTTTTCCTTATTTGGTGGTCTCGTAAAGCGCTTCGTGCCTTTCCGGTGTCCATGCTGTACCTCGCTCACTTCAGCAGCCACTCCCCCGCTCACATTTTGGGTCTTAATGAGCTCAGACTGCAGCGCGATCTGGACCACTTTGTCCAAAGTCAGTTCAGGTTCCATTTGTAACCTTTGGGAAACGTCACGATCTGCAATTCCTATGACGACTCTGTCCCTTATTTGTTCCTCTTTGCTCGCGCCGAACTCGCAGTATTCAGCCAATTCATAGAGACATCTCACAAAAGCCTCAACAGTCTCTCCCGACCGCTGTGTGCGCTGATGAAAACAGGCCCTCTCATGTATGACGTTCCTCCGGGGAACGAAATGTTCATTAAATTTGCCAACAACAGTCTCATAATTATTTGCATGCGATGCTTCGGCAAATGTGAATGATCCGAATATCGCTTCGGCATCTTTACCCATTGCATAAAGCAGGGAATTGACTTGTACTTCACCGCTTTCCTTGTTCAGCTTCATTGCAATGCGAAACAGGGAGAACCACTGGATCCATGCAGGCCAGGTCGCAGGCTGTGCGAAGTCGAAAGCCCCTGGTGCATTGAACTTGGACATTATACCACTCAAAATAAGGCGAACTTGGTCGTGGGTGCAACGTCCACTTCTGACACCATGTCATGAGAGGGAACAACAATGTTATTTAACGATTAGGCATTTATTGAACATAGACTGCATGAGCTTAACAATTCAGTGAACTGCGTAAAACACACTGCCCCTTTTCCCCGGGCTCTCCCTATATAAGTTGGCGGAGTCCCTGCCAATACAGGTACAATTTGATTGGCCAACATAAGGTTCCACACAGCCGCGTTCTACAGTATTTCCGACGAACTCCAGTGCTCTGACACAAAGGACCATTTCAAATATTCATAAGAGAATCGTGAAAAAATTGTTTCCTCAAAAATATTAAGCAGCACAAATGTTTACAACATTGACAATAATCAGAAATGGTTACTGAGCAGCAAATCAGCATATTAGAATGATTTCTGAAGATCATGTGACACTGAAGACTGGAGTAATGATGCTGAAAATACAGCTGCGCATCACAGAAATACAGTAGCCCATATGTTAAAACATTCAAATAGATAATGTAAATTGACAAAATTTCACAATATTACAGTGTTTACTGTATTTTTAATAAATACATATAGCCTTGGTGAGCATAAGAGGCTTTCCAAAAAAAAAAAGAGGGGGTGGGGGCCTTGGAAATATTTTTCTCTACAAAAGGGGGGCCCGGCAGAAAAAGTTTGGGAACCACTGGCCTACTCAAACACATAATATTTAATTTAATTAATTTAATTCATACAGGCCTAACTCATGTTGCATGTTTGCACTTTTTGAGAAAAACAATGGCACAATAAAAAAATATTTTTCCAATCCCTCACTTTTTCTAGTTATATAAAGTTAAAATATTTTGCCTGTAATTTTTTTTTATCATATCGCAATATAATATAGATATCACCTGGACAGTGTCAAATATTGTGCTATGAATTTTAGCTCATATCGCCCACCCCTAGCACACAGTCAGCCCCTTCAAGAGCTGACATTGCATGCTCCACTGCCAGGCAGCTCACAGACAGATTTCCAGTTATTGGCCATAATTATCAATTTAATCCTATGGAACAAACACCACCAAATAAGACTTACAAACACAGGGCACTTACTAAAGACACAGAAGCCTATGATGTTTGGTCAGGGAATCTTTATAGCTTTGGGTTATGGTGTCACTCATCAGGGGATGACACTGCACCAATGAGATTGGAGTAATTCAACACGTGCTTCAGACGCAATCACGCTGGAGCGTTCCCCATAGCATCATTGATGCAGTGTGGAGTTTCCTTGAAAGAGAACTGCTTTAAAAATGTAAAAACAATCACACTTACATCAATCAGCTGTATTCTGCAGTAGTCTGTCAGTGTCTGTGGTCCAGTGATGTGACCACAGGATAATTCAGCTCTTAAAGTATTCGGATCATCATCATAAGGATCTAATGGGGAAATAACACATATTAAATACTACCAACATGCTGAAATTTCATTTTGTCGGTCAGCAATTAACTGCACCCTGCTAAAAAAAAAAATCCTCCCTGTTCTATCTTTTACTATTCTAAAAGATGTCTGAAACATTGTATTACGAGCACTTCTCATGTTTATTTGCCTCTTTATAATAAATTGCTTGTTGTATTCCTCATTTGTAAGTCACTTTTGGATAAAAGCATCCGCTAAATTAATATATGTCAATGTAAATGTACCAACATATGAATTGGTCTTATTTTATTTATTTATAATTAAGTATTAAAATCAAGTTATTTTAAACATTTTTCCAAATATTTAAGCCCCTAACTATTTATGTGAAAAAAATTCCAGCAGTTCAGACAAAAAATATTTTGCATTCTTTTCTAACTCAGAAAAAACTTACGAGTAAGCAACATTATGTAAATAACTGCTGAAAGCATAAAGGTGTTACATATATATATTTTTTTTCATCTATCTATCTATCTATCTATCTGTCTGTCTGTCTGTCTGTCTGTCTGTCTATCTATACTTCATGTTAAATGACATTGTGTAATTTTAGATTAAACTTTCAAGAAAACACTTGCAGTGTATTAAAAAAAAAAGAAATACACCAAATTGCATTGCCAATATGATGCACCAGTTGTGTTGCAGTGATTTTGGTTAATTGGGTAATTTGGACAGATACCGATAATTTTACCATTTAATTTTAATTTTATGGTATTTTACTGATCATTTTTTGTTTTGTTTTACCAATTATTAATTTCAGTGTGGGTTTACTCCCACAGACCAAAGACATGCAGGTTAGGTGAACTGAACATTCTAAATTGTCCCTCCCCCAACTTGCGTATGGATTAACTGTGTATGGATTAACTGGTTCTCGCTATAAATATAGCCATAGATGCTGGAATGGCATTAAGAAGAAAGTAAATAAATAAAAATGTATCCATAGAACCAGACTGTTTAAAAATGTCTCCATAGAACCAGACAGTATCCATAGAATCCATAGAAGTCATAAGACAAATAGTTTTAAAAAATAATTCCACCAAATGCTCATGAACTACAGTATATTCTTAAACAATGTTGCCTATCCTGCAATGTATATTAGTAATGAGCACTTTCAAACACTGCTTTATGAACCATCAAACCTTTTCAAATTGGTGATTTCGAGTGCGTCAAACTCTCAAATTCACATGATTTCAGTTAATGAAGTTTTCTTACATCACAATTGATTCAAAATGTTTCAATCAGTGGTGTAGCATCTGGAGGGTATGCATGTGCATATGAGCCCAGGAGCCCAGGCAGTTTGGGGCCCGCATCCATAAAGCTATGACAGCATTCACTTCATTGCCTGTACAACTCAAAGCTCACTCAGATGACCAAGCAGCTTCTGCATTGAGTCAGTATTGTTACACAAATTTAAATTCAGTGACTATGAATTAGTTAAATTAGTTATTGACTATGAATTGCATTGTACAGTTACAGTAGGATATGTCTTGTGTACAGTTCATTTGTTAATTTGATGAGAGGCTATTTACACCAACTCCACCCACCAACCTGTGATTGGGCTAGTCAACATTACAAAAGACGGCGATCAATCGTCAGATTCAGTGGTGTAAATGGTAAAGCGTGTGTCATACTCCTTTTGACGCGATCGACCCGAGTTCGAATCTGCCTTTTGGCGAACTTTTTTGTCTCCCTTTTCAAATTTCAAATCACATCAGAAAAGCATTTATTTTTAATAAAAATTAAGATACAAAGATGAAAGAGATCCACACTCGTCCAAATACAGCTCAAAAGGCTTATTCCATTTATTGCTCAGAGGTCACAAAAATATGTGCAAAGAAGTGCTGTGGAGTCATGAGATTTTTATTGGTATATATGTATATTTTGCTGTATATGGATAATTTGGGATGACTTGTAAATGCATTTGCTGTATTTTGTTATAGATTTGAGATATATATGTGTATTTGTTTGAAAGATCTTCGTGATACTAGGAGTATTACGGTAGTACATGTTTTAATGAGCGCAGGTGTTGCTTGGTAGCACATGGCACTGAGGAAGGGTTAATACCCGAAAACGTTTTGCACTTGAACTTTTGCACTTCTTTGCACATATTTGTGTGACCTCTGAGCAATAAATGGAATAAGCCTTTTGAGCTAAATTTTTTGAGTGCGGATCTCTTTCATCTTTGTATCCTTGTATTTTTGGATTTACGCACCTTATGTTATTTGCCTACTGGATTTTTGGACGAGTGTTTGGCACTACTTTTTTTTTGTGGATAATAAAAATGAAGGAAATAATCAAAAAGTTGAAAAAAAAAAAGTATCAGGTAGGGTTAGGGTAGGTGTAGGGAGGGCTTTTGTCCCAATAAGGTGGCATCCATTTAATAATTTGAATTAAAATACAAATTTAAACAAGTTATTATTGCATACTGTTTTATAATGTATTACAATACTGAGGTGCAGATAATTGCCACTATTTGCAATAAGTAATTAAAAGAATATCCTGCAATTTTAACATAGTATACATAGAATCTATAGCTATTTGCACAAAAAAATACTGCTATTTTCACTTAGTGTAAATAGCATCTATTGTATTAAACTGATGCATACTTGATGCGCGCGTTGCGCGCATTCTGCCACGCCAAATCATGCATGCAGCACTGCCTATGCTTGCTTTTATGTCTGTGAATGTTATGTTTGTGTTGTTGGATCTGTAGGTTGTGGCTAAGTGATACGTCTTAAAAGTGGAACATGGAAATCTCATGGATGTACTGAAAAAAACTTTTTATATTTTTTATTTTTTTAAATGCTTAGGCTAATGTATTTCCCGTGTTCAGTCAAATGTATGGGCTATGCAGTGTTCTCAGCGATTTAGTAATTTGTTTATTAATTTATCTTTTGTTCTCAGCGATATGACGTGACGTGACGTGACATGTGGCCAAGTATGGTTACCCATACTAGGAATTAGTGCTCTGCATTTAACCCATCCTTAGTGCACACACACAGCAGTGAACACACACACACCTTGTTGTGTGTTCATATGCTTGTTGTGTTTCCTGGAGTTTTGATGTGTTTTATATACTCGGTACTGTTTCCTAATGGTTTCTTAATAAAATCACAAAAATTACAGCACCCCCAACCTAAAACATCTTCCCGTGCCCGGAGTGGGAATCATTTTCAGCCCTGGAATTTCATGCCTTAGACCGGCCCACTTTTTTTTATCTATTATTCACTCGCATATCTCCAACAACTGAGGTTTGTTTTTTTTGTTTTTTTAGCAAGATGCCGCTGTCAGGGGAGTCAAAAGATAATTACGTCATCATTAGGGTTGCCAATTAACTTCAGAAATGGAAAATAAGGGACAATTGTGATTCTGATTCTTTAAAGGGGTCCTATTATGCTGTTTTACAAAGTCTTGATTTTGTTTTGGGGGAGTACTAGACCAGGCTCTCATACTAGGTTGTTCGAAAAACACATTCTTTTTCACATATTTTATGTCAGTGTGTGCTGTGATTGGCAGCACTCGGCGCCTGGTCGGGAAATGTCGTGCCACTTACCATAGCCTGCGAGCTTCAGTGTAAATATTGCGTCAAAATCAAATCAATTTGAGCGCGATTTAAACCCGGATGATTGTAACCACTCTAAGTTCGTCTGCCTTGGGAAAGCTAGCGTGTCTCCGACATAGTGATAACACTCGCTGCCTTCTCTAGTGTTTATTCTTTAAGAAAATAAGGGACAGAATAAGGGACACTCCAAATATTTGTACTGCACCATAATGTAGGCCTATATCTGCCTGCAGTTAAAAAGTTCTCAGAAATAATCACATTTGTTTTGCTTAACCCATTTATGTACAATTATTTTAAAAATAATTTTAAATGTCATACAACAAATGTCATCGGCCTGAGTAAATTGTAGCCTACCATTCTAGAATTGTGACTTCACAACAAGTGTAGCTAATTTAGGAGGTGAAAATACTGTGAAATTAGAAATGGCATGACATTTGAAAGCATAACAACTGAAGGTCTATGAAACGTCAGTCAATAAAGCATTTTTTAAGCACTTTTTTTTATAATATAGGCACTTACAATTTTGAACTAAATTATTATTTCAACCATATAGCCTGTGAGTGAATGAAAATGCATACTTTTCAATGAAAGAAATCTTAGAGAGTGTGGGCTGCTTCTGGCGCTTGGATTTGTACTTCAACATAATGAGGTCCAAGTTTAAGAATACACTAGAAGGTGTTATCTCTCTTTCTCCCTCTCTCTCTCTCTCGGTCTCTCTAGTTAACAGCATTAACTTATAATGAAATACGTCTTCCTTCAGGTAGATTGAATGTTTGCTAAATGTTCGGCTCATGATGAATCAATTGCATTTGCCCAAACTGATTTGGCAGAATCAAAACGCGGACGGTGAAGGGACATTGCCGTTAGCGCCAGTCCCGCTCAAACTAGGAATGTTAATGGTATGGTCTGGTGAAAATAATAATATATGCTGCGATATAATATATTTCAACCCAGTGGTATGACAACACACCGGCCCTAGCGGCCAAAAAACAGACAGGTCAACCGGGAATTATCCCGGTGCTCCCGATTAGCCAATCCGGGTCTGAATAACACTGTTCTGACCAGAGGGCGTAACCAGCACATGGTGGTTCAATAAGCGCAAACAGGCAGGTAGATCAGAAAAGGTTCGACACAGAGCAAGTTTGGCAAATAACACTGCTCCAGACCCGAATTTGATATTAAGACCATTTTCAACAGATATTTATTTCAATACAATCTCCGAAGCTGTAGTCTTTTTTTATTTTAGACAAAAGGAAGGTTTAATAAACTTACCAATATCGCTGGGCTTTCTCACGAATTGAATGTCCTCCTCAGATCCATCATATCGCTTCTCCGCACTTGACATGATAAAGGAAATGCATCAACCGCTTGTTTTTCGGGTGCGCACCGTGCTGTTTAGTTGCGCTCGAGATGGTTTCTCTTTTCTTTCAGATACTGAAAATCACGTGATTGAATTTCCTTAAAGGCGGAGCTCATCTTCAAGCCTCTTTTGTACAAAATTATTAAGAATGACTGTTGCGCTACGCATAACACTTGACAGATGCAGAGCTCTAATAAGATGACTCCTCTGAAACCAGAACGTGCTCGAGCCAGGAGTATTTTTTTAAAAGGATAAACTGAAGAATGTTTCACTGAAGTAAGAGTTTGACTGTTTTTGTAAATTGAAAGTGAAAGTGCATTGATTATTCAGTAAAAAAATGCTTTGAAATGCCTTTAAATCTTTTTTGTTCCTCTTTGCATTTTCTACTGGGCAGAAAATAAACTCTTTAATTATTTGTTATTTTGTGTGGTTGCGCTGTTTAGTGGTTCAGGTATTTTTGATCAGATTGATCTAAAATTTCCGTGGCAGGTGTTTTTACAATCTCAATTCACATTTATTTGTATATTGCTTTTCACAAGTATTGTTTCAAAGCATCTTTACAGAAAGTATATGTTCCTACATTACAATCAAGAGCCGAGAGGAAATGTTATCAGAGATGACTGTCAGTGTTGGGGAAAATATTAAAAGCAATGCATTGCAATATTGCGTTACTCCCTAAAATAGTAACTAATTGCATTACTTAGTTACATGTTATGGAAAGTAATTCATTAAGTTACTTCTGCGTTACCTTTTCTCATCTGGGCTGGGCTTGCTTGCTTGTTTTAAATATAAAAAACGTATTTTTTGGCAAATGTAAAACCCTTTCACAGCAAAAGTGAAATGAATAAGCCTCAGGATGAAGGAAATGTAAATTCACGTCTGTACTGTAGAGGGCACAGCTCAAACAAACCTTTCACTGCCATTCTGGATTGCACGAAGAATAGGACACATGAGAAGACATAACATGAAACACAAATGTTATGTTTAACTAAAGTCATTTTTGCTTATTAGTATGGTTAAATTAGATCATTGAAAGTCAGCAGTAAAGACATTGGTTAATAAAATGGTACTAAATATTTGTTTTTATATATAATGTTTCAAGTAAACAAGGAAAAAACAAACAAACAAAAAAAAAAGGATGAGAGGGTACAACATAGGCATCAGTTTACAGACAAATATATATTACATTTCAATGCAATTTTAATACAGAAAATATATTTTGCAGGTCAGCACCATTTTTTTTTATAATTTTTTTTTTATTATGTGAAAATGTTAAAGGAGGAACATATATTATTCGTTTTAATTGCTTTACTATTTTACGATTTTGACATCACATCTACAAACATTTTAATCTATTTTTCAAGCACCATAAAAAGAGGTTTGCCTTTTGTAAACTTGCATTTATGAATGTGAAATTTACATAAAAATAAAATAAAATGTATAATAAAACCAACATCCTTTAAAGAGCGATGCTTGATATAATAACCCAAAATCATGTGTTTATAAGATAAGGAAAATGTTTTAAAATATTATCAGCAATGAAAACCTCCACATTATTCCAAAAATGCTGGGTATATTGGCAGGACCAAAACAAATGAGACATTGTTTCAGTGGAGCATTCACAAAAAGAGCATTTTAAATCAATATCAATTTTAATTATTTGTAGGAATTATGTTGTAGGATAAACTCTATGAATTCATTTATATGAGATTTCCTTAACCTTATTTGTAAAGAGGAATTTTTCAGGTAATGACCAAACTTGAGTCCAATTTACATTATTAAAGATATTGTTCCAGTAGAAAATAACATAAGGCGTAGAAATATTCTCTTTTAAAAACAAGGATCTAATTTTATAGTTGTTTGGCTTTAACTCCGAGAAACAGATAGAGCCAACTAAGGTATTTTCAGGTCTAGGAGGACAAACAGAAACGTCTCAGGTTACTTATGTAACCATGGTTCCCTGAGTAGGGAACGAGACACTGCGTCCTCTAGGGGTCGCTATGGGGGACGCCTCGTCGTGACCCGTGTCTGAAGCATACATTGAGAAAACACCAACTCTTTGGCCGGCGACCGCCATGACGTCACTACCGGCGCGACTATAGTATAAATAGGCGCCGGGAGCACACGTCATTCACTTCTTCGTCTGAAGCTTGCGTCCGCAGCATGGCAAGAAACCTAGAGGATGCAGTGTATCGTTCCCTACTCAGGGAACCATGGTTACATAAGAAACCTGAGACGTTCCCTTTCATGGGAACTTCGAACTGCGTCCTCTAGGGTTCGCTATGGGGAACGGTATACCCACGCCACCATGCTGAGGGGAGTGCAAGCCAGAACCATGGCGAGCACTAAGTACCAACTCTACAGTACTTGTTGGTAAAATTTAGAAAGTTTGATTTTAAGTTTTTCAATTTTATAATTACACATCAAAATAAATTCTAAGCCACCCAAATGAGAGAAAATAAATCGAGGAATTATATTCCAGACAGATGAAGAATTTTGAAGATATTGTCTTATCCAATTTATTTTAAAGTTACTGTTTAGAGAGCTAAAATCAACAAAATTCAGACCGCCTTTATCATATGAATTCAGTATTACTGATTTTTTTAATATAATGAATTATATTTTTCCACAAAAATTTTGTCAACATGCCGTCAATTAGTTTACACGTGTGTTTGTCAACAGAGATTGATTGAGCAGCATATGATAATCGAGAGATACCTTCTGCTTTAGTGAGCAGAACTCTGCCTTTGAGTGATAAATCTCTTTGCAACCAATGATTCAACACCTTACGTGTCTTTTCAATAATCGGAAGAAAATTGGAAGGGAATCTAATTTTATCGTCTTTGATTATTTTAACTCCCAAATAAGTAAGCTCATCGGTCTGTAAATTCTCTCTTACAGGAATATTACAAATTAAGGATTCCAAACAATTCCCAACTGGGAGTAACTCACATTTGTTAGTGTTAAGGCGAAGACCAGAGGCTTTAGAAACGGGCTTAAGAGTCTCTAATGCTACCGCAACCTGAGAGGCATCCTTCAAAAACAAAACGGTGTCATCAGCTAACTGACTTATTACCACTTCAGTGTCATCAACAGTTATTCCTTTTAAAGGACTTTCTCTGATATGCAAATTTAGAAGTTCGGTAGCTATCAGAAACAGATATGGGGAGATTGGGCATCCCTGCCTGACTCCCCGATTCAGAGTAAATCTGGGAGAGGTACCGCTGCTGAGTTTGATAGAGCTATTGCAATTAGTATAAAGCATTTTAATAGATCTACAAAAGAAGTCACCAAATCTTTCTATACTCTCTGTAAAAACTTAAAACAAAAAAGGAGTTAAAAGTTTGTTAAATGCTTTATAAAACTCAGCAGTTAACCCGTCCATTCCTGGAGACTTATTATTTTCTAAAAGGTTAATGGCATCAGTAATTTCTTAGAAACTAAGAGGGGCTTCACATACGTATTGTAACGGATTGGCCAGGCTCAGCCACCTCCCAATCACAGCGAACACCTTCACCTGAATACTGATCACACGCACCTGGCACTACTTGGCAATCATCATCAGCCACCATTCATAAGCACACACCTCACGCCACTCCAGTGTCCGGTCTCGTTTCTACGAAGTGGACTCCCTCTATTTCCTATCAGTGAGATACATCGAAAGACTTACCTTCTTGTCAAGTCAAGTCAAGTCTGCTTTATTGTCAATTCTTCCACATGTACAGCACATACACACAGAGAATTGAAATTGCGTTACTCTCAGACCCTTGGTGCATACAGATAACACTAACAGTAGAACATAAATACAGATATACAGATTAAGTATAAAATACAACTATACAAATATACAAATAAGGTAAAATGTACAAAAATATATAAAAAATATATATAAAGCAGCACATGGCAGATAGAGTGCAAACCAGTGAAGTAAACAACAGTGCAGATATAATGATTTGTAGTGCAAAAAGAGCTTATTTAGACTGATTAAAGTGACTGTGTGTGTGTATTTGGGAGGGGGGAGTGGGAGAGTCC
>NW_015547716.1:38794-60544 GCF_001515605.1 Sinocyclocheilus anshuiensis
TGAATACTGATCACACGCCCCTGTCACTACTTGGCAATCATCATCAGCCACCATTCATAAGCACACACCTCACGCCACTCCAGTGCCCGGTCTCGTTTCTACGAAGTGGACTCCCTCTATTTCCTATCAGTGAGATACATCGAAAGACTTACCTTCTTGTCAAGTCAAGTCAAGTCTGCTTTATTGTCAATTCTTCCACATGTACAGCACATACACACAGAACCTCCATTGTGTTCTCCTGTGTTCCATTCCCCAGTACGTTCCAGTCATCCACTCCGTGAAAGCTCCGTTTCCCCATCAGCTGAGGTGTGTGCTGTCCTCTATCCCCGGTTCCACGATCTCCTGGAGGACCAGTGACAGGGTTACTCTCCTCCTCTCCCTTAAAGGACTATATTCAGCGTTATTACTCACCTCCCCGAATCTCCTGCACTCAGTGTTGAAAATAAACTTTATTGCTATTTTTCTAATCCTCTGTGTGAGTCTCCTTCCGTAACACAATAAACGTATAGATTCAAATTTTGTTCATATTTTGTAGATAAAAAAAAAAAAAGTTTAAAATGATTGTAAATCAGTCTCCCACTGATATTGACTTACAGCTGATTGTTTCAATATCTGTTTGTGATCTGTGAGTGAGAGCAAAACCTGCTGTAGAAAAGGTTAGTTAGGGATTTGTCATATAATATTTGATGTGTATTCAAACAAATCTCTCTCTATCTTGCAGTTTTGTGTGTCTCTCTAAAAGGATATGATTTGTACTGTGGTCCGAAAACATTTACAACCAAGTGTACATCGACCTGCAATCAAATACAGATACTCATTCTGCAGCAATAAATTCCAGGAAGTTGGAAAAGGAAGCCAAATACAGTAGGTGCAATTTTAGCAATAGCTTCTGTAAGACTTCTGTAATGCTTCTAAGTACTGTTTCCACTTAATGTGATTACTAACATACGGTTTTCTTGTTGATGGATTGAAATGTAGGCTCAAATGTCTTCCAAACATATGTGAAGATTTTATTTTGCAAGGTAAATTCTCATAAGCCCAACTTTTTCATTCTTACAATCACAGCATATGAATAATTGCAATACACAATTAATTATACCAAAAACAACCGCTATATTTAGCAGTACATGTTATTACTGCCTTCTTCTTTTGAGGAAAATAGATATCAAAATCGTTCTTGTTATCTGGCAGCTTTATAGAAGTTAAATGGTACACTTAACGCTAATGCTGTGATGTCAGCATCTGCATTTTAATGTTTACTTGCACATATAGATAGATATTCCCTTGTCTGTGAGGTACTTCACCTTGGGCCAGATTCACGAAAATTGTCTTAAGAAAGGAGTTACGAAATTTAAAACTTCCTCATCATTATAAACCAAGCATTTATTTAATTAAGCTCCAAAAACTGTTTATTTGGATATTGTGGGATTTGTGATGTCACATGGGCAAATGCTCCAGAGCATAACATCGACGAATAGTTATACATCATCACACTACAGGCCCAGCCCACTGATGGTGTTCAGTCATGTACCTGTCTAGAATCCATTAGAATACACTGGAAACAGATAGTATCCAGTATTAAGTATGCAGTTCCTGGCATACTGGCTTGACGGGAATTCAGCTCTCGTGTTTCTTTTTAATGTGTCAGGTTAAAATAGTCGAGCCTCTTTCAAGATGCAGCTGTCTGTTCCATTCATATGCACTTTCCTGTGCATATAAGTATGAATAATACACAATTTCAACTTTTTTTCTAACCCAAGTTAGAAAGTAAGAAGTAAACGGAGGTATAGAATAGAATAGAACAGAATTTGATTCCTAAGAATGTTTCGTGAATCCAGCCCTTGGATGTTCTATTATTGACATTGTGAGAGAACATACAAGAAAACTCTCCTCTTATCTGCTGTCACTCAGCCAAACTTGGAAAATCATGCTTTTTTTTATATCCCCTCAGTACGTATTTGAAAACATTCTGAATACAAATATAGACCAACACACTATAGGATCCCGAATGTCCTGTAGAAGTCAGCCAACAGGACTAGGACTATTTAACTTGAGAAAGCCTTTATCCCCTTCAGCTTTACTAATCAGACTTATTAACACATGAACTACGGGCAAGACAAATTAACAAGCATAAATGATTCCCATGCCCAAATGTGACTAACCATTCTTGACAATCAGAAACTTATAAAACAATTTTAAACCATATAAACATACAACAATGTAAATGCAATGTGATCTAATTTTGAATATGTATATATTTTCTTAGATTTTAATGTTTCAGAGCTGAAAAGACTCCCCATCTTCATTTTCCTCAAAATTCAATATTCACCGGTCATTATTTTGCCTAAATATATTAACCACCTGGACAGCTGGAAGATCAGGATGAATAATTCAGACAGCTGCCTGTCAAATCCTTGTAGAAAGCGAGGAAAAGAAGATTTCAACAAGAACTCTGAGTTTCTTCAGCATCAAGAGACTCCTCACAAAGGTCCACCGGACAATGACTGGGAAGGACATGAATTATCACCTGAAGGTAACCGTTTTGGAAAAGTTTTTTTTTTTTTTTTTCTTCTTCTTTAAATGTATGAATGTTATGAAACATGGTCTACAATAATTAAAGTTCAAAAACTGTCAATGTTTTTAATTAATTTTTTTTTTTTTTTTAACAGGTCAACAAGATCAATTGGAGACACCATCAAAAAAGATGAAAGGGAATGATAATTTATCCTCCTTATTGTCTTAAATAAATAAACTAAATACGCATAAGATGCAGGAAATTTATAACAATATTTATGAGCTATTATCTTGGCCTTATTATCAGTGTGCAGAGTACCCCAGTTTGTTGCACTGTTCTTATTGTTGCTTAGCCTAGATTTGTCACAGTGTGCAAGCACAGAGAGAGCAGAGGCTTAGATCTCAATAATACAAAGCAAAGATCTCAAATACATGAACGTCAAGCACAATAATATAGACAAAAAACGAACAAGGAACTCAGCTAAACGGGGTATAAACAAAGAGGACTTAATGAGTAAATTAACAAGGAACATGTTAACAAACAGGCACACACTAGGAAACAAGTGGTACGTTTACACGACAATGATGTACTAAAAACAAATGCGTTTTTCGCTTGCGATTTTGAAAAGTTTCATGTACAGATGATAACATAGTCAAAGCAAAACGACTCCAAGCGCTGTATTCTTCATGCCAGGCCAGTAGGTGGCGATGTGACTTTGTACAGAAACACTACGCGTCTGCACACATACAGTCCTGTAGCTGTTTTTACAAAGTTTAAGACTTTTTAATGACAGGGAGAAAGAAAATATCAATATTCTTTTTATGGTAGTATTAACTTTTTCTTGTAATTTTTTATTTAAATGCTTATTTATATTTACAATATTTTATCCTACACAGTAATGGGTGAGACGGAGGCCAGCACCACACCTGAAGAGATCAGGGATAAACAACTGATCACTATTACGATACCTGAGAGTAGGAGCATGATACATTGTTCACACAGCAATAACATGTAACACACATTTGAGAACAGTAATTCAAAGAGGTCATCTTGAATATGGGACTGAATTTTGACTGATGGACCCTAGTACATACATTACAACAATTGGCTATACATAGTAAAGCACTGAAACTGACATTTGTGCTATTTCTCTTTTTGTTCATGATTTTGTTTTTTAAATACTAGACACTTCCACATCTTTGGACAATGCTGATAAACAAGAGAATATTTTCTCCAGTGTTCAAAACAAAGCTGGAAATGACATACAACACAACAAAGACCAAAATAAAGACGAGTATTATATGCAGAATGAAGTTTCAGGAACTAAAAGTAAGTTCATAAGATATGTCCTAAACTGTGATGAAGTGACATGAAAGTGAAGTGTATATTGACATAAGTTGGTGCCCCTCTTCTTGATCTGAGCTATTGCCCACAAAATGTTGTCTTTACCCTGATATATATATATATATATATATATATATATATGTGTGTACATTTATGCATTTGTATTGTGAGGTCGATATCATGAGCTATCAGAGTCTATATTGCTTTTCATTTATAATTTCCTTTGCTGCAGTGCTGAAATTTAAAGTCTTTCGAAGTGTCCTTTCTTCTGAAGGCTACAGTGGATTGGTGAATCAGGGAGCCACATGCTATCTGAATGCTGTTCTGCAACCACTCTTCATGACAGAGGAGTTCAGAAAAGCCATCATGAAGTATGCTTTGTATATTTGAACTGCAAGATTATGATATTTTATAACACACGATCATAGTTATGATGATAAATGCTGTGTTGCTCCACAGGTTAAATGAAAGTGAGATGAAAAGTGTTTCTTTTGAACTTAAAAAGTTATTCAGCTGTTTAGAGTCTAAAAATGGATGTGCCACTACAAATGAAGTCACAAACGCTCTAGGCATTGGAAATGGTAAGTTGGTGATTATGTAAATGAGTCTTATGTTTATGAGTTTTGACATAGTGAAGATATTAATGTAATTTCGGGAGGAGTACGCCCATTTATTCTTCCAACTGATTTCCAAGTATAAAAAAAACAGCCTCTTACCACTTCCGTTGTTAGTTCTTTCGGCATTCCTCCTCCCTATTTCCTCCTTTTTATGCATATTTATTTATTTATCTTTATGTCTATATAGGGAGGGCTATTGCAGCTCGAGTAGAATATTTTATCTGAGCCCCTCCATTGCAGACATCATGTTTACCACTAATGCTAAGAGTATATGGGCACACAAACTTGTGAATGTCTTATTGGTACACATGCACAGTAAAACAGTGACAAACAATTTACATAACCACATAGTATTCCTGAAATCACTTTCAATTTTAATGAGGCTGTATCCACAAAAGATCTAAGCACAGTTTTATTTCAGTTTGTGAACAGCAGGATGCAGCAGAATGTTATCAGATGATTCTGAGTATGATTGAGCCTGAACCAGCCAAGGTATGACCTGAACACTTAATGGTCTATTTATAAGCTGCTGTGTGTAATAGTGTAACACACACACCATGTTTTTATTTTCTGTATTTTACAGGTATTCCAAGGAAACAAGAAAAACGTAACCACCTGTTTACATGCGAACCATGATCCCATTGAGGAAACAATTTCATTTTTTTCTTTGCCCATTGCTATGGACTCTGATCAAAATAAAATTGATGTAGTAAGTATTATGAGTTAATAAATGCAGCCATTTACAAGTCATTTACCAAAGCAGCATATAAAAACAAATATTATTTCCAAGCTTACCTCATTGGAAAAAAAAAGTGTTTCACGTACTTTACATTTCAGCAATAATCTACGCGACCACAGGAAGAATTTGCTACAGTTTCCAGGTGAAATATGCTTTCACCTGTGATCTAGCAATCTTCCAAGTGCTCTGAAGCCATAGGATAACTTTTCAAACCTGACTCTTCTAAGCATTGAAAGAGAAACCTGTTGAGCAATAAAATATTCCTCTGATTAAAAATTAGTTCACATATGTGAAACTGTATGTTTCAGCAAAAGAGTTTTGAAGCACAGTTTGAAGTAATGCTTATGGATGGAGAAGATCAGCTGTACTGTGAAAACTGTAAAGAAATGATGGACATGGAAATGGTGAGCTTCACATTTTATGTGAAGTTGTTTTCAGCTTTACATTAGGGTCTTAGAGCTTCAGTAGAATGACCAAATCTCTTAAGTGTTAAAGGAAATGAACATTACATTTTTATTGTGGGATATATTGTTAGTTGAGAAACACTACCTGAGAGAATAACATTGACTATACAGATTACAATAGTATTTTAATAAGGTTGTTACAACTGAAAATTAAAAATTACATTATTCTAAAAGAGAAAATATCTCTTACAGTGTTGCACCATTTCTGAATTGCCGGAGGTCCTGACTCTACATTTGCAGAGGTTTTATTTGGATTACATCTACATGACTTACATGAAGAATACCTGTCGTGTTAAAATTCCTCTTCAGTTATCAGCTCAGGTTTGACTATCTATCTATCTATCTATCTATGCGTTCATTCATTCATTCTGATTCTGACACTTCATTTATAACATACAGCTGCTGTGAATTTGTGCAGTTGATTAAATTGTATGGATTTAAACATTATATAGACATTTCTATAGAGTATATGGATATTTTATCAGTCAGACCATGAATTTGCACAATGCAAATACTTAAATATACTGTTTTTGTATATTTTTAGCATATTGATTATCTGTATCTCTTTCAGGAAGAGAGTGATGTTCTTCACGATTATGAGCTGTATGCTGTGGTCAATCATGTTGGTTCTCTCAGTGGTGGACACTACTATGCTGACATCAAATCATATGAGGACGAGCAGTGGTATCGATTTAATGACTCCATGGTGAAGAGTGTGAGTTTTCTCTCTCTGTATTAATATATTAATTAAACAGATTCACAGCTACATGTCCAATAGCTCTTTTTGTGTGGACATACAGTAGGTCACATTGTCTGAACTCAAGAATGAACTATTTCTCAATTTAAGTTCTTGAATAATTTGAGTGCATTTTTGTAAAGAAATGAAATACTTTTGTAATCTCAGCCCTTGTGTTTTTGCAGATTCACCCAAACTATAAGAAACGGTGAGAAACGTTATGTCACACACACACACACACACACACACACACACACACACACACACACACACACACACAAATCTACTTTAACATTTATATTAGTGTTGTACTGAATGATGTGTATAGTCTTAGAACGGTGCATTTCTGCCATATGGCATTACATTGACAGTCACCTCTGATAACACATTACTCTTAATCATAATGTATAAACATATTCCGCTTTGAAATATGCATTGTAGAAAGCACTGCACAAATAAACATGAATTGTGTAGTTTTTATTGGCAGCCAGGATGCTGTACAAATGCACTGCGATGTCATCATTGTAGTGTCTCTTTAAATGTGGCATTTATATTTAACAGGCATTTCATCTCTGGCGAGGCATTAATGCTTTTCTTCAGAAAATGTAAGCAAAGGTTAAAATATCATGTAATATCTGCTCACATGTGTTTTTTGCATATACAATAAGTATTCTTATAGACAAGGCCAAACCTCAAAACTATTAATCAAGCATCAAGGCAACTATTAACCTGGGAAAATATCAACCAGACTAACTGGAAAAAGATGCCTCTTAAAAAAAATAATTTAAAAAATAAATAAAAAATTGTCTGTCACTGAGGTGGTACCCTTTTTGTACCTGTTGACAAATACGTTTTGTACCTTTATTACATAATTATATTATATTATAATTATATTATATTACATAATTGTACCCTAAGGACTTATAGTGGACCTTTAAAAGTGCAGTTATAGGTAATTGTACCTCCATGGTGCCTTTTTTCTGACAGTGTACATACATTTTTGCAAAACCTTAAAATGTACCTATATGCACAACATCCAGCTCTGTTTCAATCTAAAATGTAAAACACAGCAACTTTTATTCCTTTACACAAAAATTATGATTACAAGGGCAGACATTTTTCAAAAGGCATGTTTTTTTTCCAGTGAACCAGAGTTGGCAAACATGAAGTATGCAAGAAAAAAGGAAATAAATAAACAAGTCAACAATCAACTTCCCTAACTACCTAATCATATACAATAAATAAAGTTTCAAACAGAAATGGCATCAGACTCCCTACTTCCTAAATACCATATACACATCTTTTTAACATTCTTGTTTGTTTTCAGCTTCAAAGCAACACAGACATAAAGTGAATGTTCAGCAAGAAAGATCAGTCCCAAGATCAGTCGAATCTGAAAGTCTTCAGACTAAAAGGAACAGCAGCCCTGAAGACTCTGTCAATCTGCCACAGCGGGACATTGATCACATCTGTACTGGTACTGAAAACAATCATGAGTCTACAGTGATCAGTGAAGAAGATATAGAGGCTCCTTTGAACACTAGTGATTCCAGCACTGAGAAAGAATCAAATCCCCCACAAACCATGACACCAGATGCAGAAATGCAGTTTGTTGATGCTGATCATGACGATCAGTCAATACCAGACATCTCTTCAAGTGCAGAAGTCAATATCCCATCTGCAAAGCCTGAAATCATGCCTGATAATAGTCTTCCACAGACAACAGTAGGGAAGACGCCTGACACTACACTGATAATGGTCCAGCAGCCTGGAGAGGATAATCATCCGTCTCCAGCAGACATACAAGGTGTGTTCATGCAGATCTTCACATTCTCAATCCATGATAAAGAAAGTCTCATTTTTTATATATCTGCAGTAACAAGGGAAAGTTCAGGGGGAGTAAATTTCATGAATTTCCTTCATATTCTTATTTATTTTTCACTGCAATTAAGCAAACAGACAACTTGGATCTCAAGCTTCTTTCATGCTACCATTTTTGAGAGGCATGAATCCTCTCTCACGTGTGATCTTGCATTATATCCTGTACCACTTCTCAAGTGTGTTTGGCTGTGAAACACACAAAGTTTGTTGACCAGGCAGAGATGTCGGCGATTCTTCCCATTGAAATATGTAATGTGTGACCCCCGTCACCGATTCATCATGTAGTGTGCATGCAGCAAAATAAAATGACCACATTAAAATAAACAATTTAAATTAAGACAGTTTCACATTATTTCAATGCAATTCTTAACACAAATGTCATGCATAACTCATGAAGAGCAGTGCACATGCTGTATGTTCTATGGACAGTGAAAAACTCTTACTTGATTGTTTTATTACATTTTTTTTTTTTTTCAGATTCAGAAATTACTGGGACCACTTTCTCGAAGGTCAGTCAATCCACATACACAAGACCAGAGCAACACACACAAAGATGCAGTGAATGCAAAAGACCTCAGACTAAGATCATAATTCACATCTGGATGGAGCCTAAAGAGAATCTGCCACAGCAGGACACTGATCACATCAGTACTGTAACTGAAAATGCTGCTGATGCTGATTATGATGATCAACCAACACCAAACCTTCATTTTCATGGAGATCATGTGATCTTCTCAACAGAAAGACAACAAATGGACCCTGAGCCCCATGTAACTTCACACAATGAGTCAGATTCAGATAATGATGACCCAGAAGCACAATGTAACAGCTTGCTGGAACAAACAAATGTCAAAAGAAGGAACATTCCACCCTGGGTGTTTTTATTTGGCTTTATTCTGGGTCTTATTCTTTTTTTGGTACTCATTTTATCATTTTACCTTTAAATGTCTGGCAGAATTATCAGATGTTGATTGTCAGAAGTAACGTGACTGATCTGCTAACTGAATCACCATGTTTTTACCATGTACCATTTGTTTTTATTTTTGTTTGTTGCTTATATACAGAACATCATGATATTATTTTTTTTCTTGAAATATGCCATTTAAATGACTTGACGAGAAATGACATACAACCCGAATTCCGGAAATGTTGGGACGTTTTTTTTTTTTTTTTTAATAAAATGAAAACTAAAAGAGTTTCAAATCACATGAGCCAATATTTTATTCACAATGGAACATAGATAACAAATGTTTAAACAGATACATTTTACACTTTTATCCACAAAATGAGCTCATTTCAAATATGATGCCTGGTAAAGGTCTCAAAATAGTTGGGACGGGGGCATGTTTACCATGGTGTGGCATCTCCTCTTCGTTTCAAAACAGTTGAGTTTCTGGAGTTTTGGTGTTGGAACTTTTTCTTTAATGATGCGGAAAATGTTCTCTATAGGTGAAAGATCTGGACTGCAGGCAGGCCAGTTCAGCACCCGGACTCTTCTACTACGAAGCCATGCTGTTGTAATAGCTGCAGTATGTGGTTTTGCATTGTCCTACTGAAATACACAAGGCCTTCCCTGAAATAGACGTCGTCTGGAGGGGAGCATATGTTGCTCTAAAGCCTTTATATACCTTTCAGCATTCATAGTGCCTTCCAAAACATGCAAGCTGCCCATACCGTATGCAATTATGCACCCCCATACCATCAGAGATGCTGGCTTTTGAACTGAACGCTGATAACACGCTGGAAGGTCTCCCTCCTCTTTAGCCCGGAGGACACGGCGTCCGTGATTTCCAACAAGAATGTCAAATTTGGACTCGTCTGACCATAGAACACTTTTCCACTTTGAAACAGTCCATTTTAAATGAGCCTTGGCCCACAGGACACGACGGCGCTTCTGGACCATGTTCACATATGGCTTCCTTTTTGCATGATAGAGCTTTAGTTGGCATCTGCAGATGGCACGGCGGATTGTGTTTACCGACAGTGGTTTCTGGAAGTATTCCTGGGCCCATTTAGTAACGTCAATGACAGAATCATGCCGATGAGTGATGCAGTGTCATCTGAGGGCCTGAAGACCACGGGCATCCAACAAAGGTCTTTGGCCTTGTCCCTTACGCACAGAGATTTCCACAGTTTCTCTGAATCTTTTGATGATGTTATGCACTGTAGGTGATGAGATTTGCAAAGCCTTTGCAATTTGACGTTGAGGAACGTTGTTTTTAAAGTAATATACAATTTTTTTATGCACTCTTTCACATATCCTCTGCCCATCTTTACTTCTGAGAGACTCTGCCTCTCTAAGACATCCCTTTTATAGCTAATCATGTTACAGACCTGATGTCAATTCATTTGATTAGTTGCTAGATGTTCTCCCAGCTGAATCTTTTTAAAATGTTTTGCTTTTTCAGCCTTTTGTTGCCCCCGTGCCAACTTTTTTGAGACCTGTAGCAGGCATCAAATTTGAAATGAGCTCATTTAGTGGATAAAAGTGTAAAATTTCTCAGTGTAAACATTTGTTATGTTCTCTATGTTCTATTGTGAATAAAATATGGGCTGATATGATAAGTCTTTTAGTTTTCATTTTATTCAAATTTAAAAAACGTCCCAGCATTTCCGGAGTTTGGGTTGTATTGGTACCCTAATATTCAATAATCTGGGGGAATAAAATTAAGATTTTTTTTGTAAAAATATTTTTACTGATACAGTTTCTACAGGAAAAGTAATTTGATTAGAGACAATCTTTTCATATTTAATTCAAAATATTTGCTTGGCATAAAAAAAAACTGTCCTTGTGAATGAGCCAAGAAAAAAAGTGTCAGCTGAGGATAAAAACTGGCCTTAATCATGTACAGTTTAATGTAAATGTCAACAAATGAAAACTATATAATAATCGTCTTCAGATAAAATTTCATATTAAGGTGTTTGAGTGTGCTAGTTTCAATCCAAATCTATTTTGCAATGCATTTAATGAGCCTAATAACTTTTATTAGATTATTTGAACTATAGGCTGACTAGATGGATCACAGGCCCTCTACACCATAATCATTTTAGATTAAACTTGTTCTCTTTGCAGTGACGATACTTTGTAACAGAAGCAGAGCTGATTTGCATTGGAAAATCACATGATTTACAAGAAGATTTCCTTTTTGAAGAAAATGAAAGTGTGTTTGTACAGGGCATGTCCTACAATACAGCATGGTGTTATTTGGAACAACATGTTACTCAGTCCCAGTGTTGTCTCTTATCATTTAGCGATACAGCAAATATCATAATTCAGCTTGACAATCCTGATAATGGCTACAATGGCCTACAAGGACTGACCTGGTTATATTGCCAGAGTATGTAAAAGGAAAACTGGCATCATGGTGAATAGGACTGGCGTGCAGTGGTGCACTGAAATGAGGTGACACAGTTACATTATTTTTGGGTCGTCATTCATCAAAGCTCAGTAAACACTGCAGGTGTCATGATTAATGCATACATGGAGATATACTTTTAGTTTCACCAAGCTGATTGCTCACTAAAAATGTGACATGATGACATAAAATTATGATATCAAGTCGTTCAGTTTGTTGTACTTCATAGTTATCCTATCAACTAGTGATGCGAATTCTGGTTCTTTTTGGGAGCCGAATCATTTAGCTCTTCCGGCTCCCAAAGGGCTCTTCATTTAGTGCCACTTCTGGCTTTCATAAATAATTTTGACTTATAATTTGGATTTATGATTGATTTGCATGTACATAGTATGTCACTTATATTAATCAGTGTAAATTACATGGATCAACATAGTCTCAGAGCACAGCTTTTCCCTTTGCAATAGAATAGAGAAGAGAAGCTGGTTTTGCCTTAGTAATCATCTGATTTACAAGAAGAGTCTCTTGTTGGAGAAAATTAAACTATTTTAAACATGAACAAACAGGGCGTGTCTGTCCTACATTAACGTACAAAATGCGGAATCATTTGTTTGCAGGAACTGCAATAAGCCTTTAGCATAAATACTTTGTCTTCTGAGAAACAGAAACTGAAACAAAAAAACTGAGCAAAATTTCCCCTAAATCCCCTGAGCAAAATGTTGTTTACTGTGAGATGGCTTTTCAACTGATAAGGTGACATGAATGTGAAGTGCCATACAGTCTGTAAACATCACCCCTGTGTAAAAAGATGCACAACAGAATTAGCGAGTTTTCAACTGGACCTATGGACATCCTTATTTTACTTTTTTTTTATTGTAAAACAAGTTTTCTGTTAGGGTTAGTTGTTGGGTTAGTCTTAGGTTATAGTATTTATAACTAGCTGTATTTAAAAACAGTAGGGGTCTTTGCAAAGTCCCCATTGTGTGTGTGTGTGTGTGTGTGTGTGTGTGTTTTATACCCAGTGTAGCTGTTTATTTGAGGGCAAAAAAATTACTGAACATTTGTGCATATGTTTCCAAAACTAAAAAAAAAAAAAAAAAAGTTTTTTGGGGACATTCTCAGAAAAGTTAAATAGTTAGACGTTAAATAATGTTATTAACTCTTTTTTTTTTTGGAAACCTTTTTAAAGACTTTTTGCATTATTTTTATAGGGCACAGGAAGAGAAACACAGACAAACCCTTGCAGGGCCGTCATGAAACCGGGTCCCTGTGAGTTAGCATTTCTTTTGTGTCTTGAGTAAATGCACAGTCTCAGCTCACGCCATATGCATACCTTCAGTGCTGACTGAGAAGAAAATGCAGCACAACAAGCTGATGTGTCTCATGAGTTTTTACTGCTTCTTTTTTATTTATGTATGTCATAATACACTGAAATAGTATGATTCAAACAGCAACACAAAGAGTAAATTCAAAAAGGGCTTTAATCCATACAGATAAAGAACCAATCTACACACATTCAACATCGACGAGGCTGAACACTGAAGTGAAGAAACTTTACATTTAAATACACAGGGAGAGTAACTAACATAATTACATATGTGATAAAACTAACAAGTAACTATGGAAACTAAGTAGTGGAGGGAAAATGGGAACTAAGTAAACTAGGTCAGATCAACCACAGGAACCTAGGAATTGTACTGAGAACAAAACTGAAACAAATAAAGGCCTACATGTGACTATTTATTTATTTATTGTACTGCTGCTGCATTCCTCTTGATTTAAATGAAACTTTCAGAGGACATTTTATGTTCCATGTTCATTATTATCTTAAAATGTTCTTAAGTTACGAGCGTTCCAGTTCATTAGTATGTACAAATCACAATCCATGTCATGCAATGCATTACCACTGTACAAAAGACTTTTTCTAAATTAAGCATTGCTTTTTGGTACATTTTGAAGGAACTGTCTAGAGTATAAACAATTCATTTTAAATTAAATCACAACAGAGGGAGTAAATCATCACTAATATACAGTATATAGCATCAGACGACTTCAAAGTCAGAAGACCTTTCAGTCCAGAGTGTTTTCAAGATCCGTGTCTGCATGAACACACATCTAGGAGGGAGACAAACAGGATTAGCAAGAGTGTCATTTGACAACTTTTGTGCTACTTGATATTTTTGTGCAAACCATACTTTTTTTATGATTATTTGAAAACAAATATTTGGAATAGAAACCTTTTGAAAACGTTTAAAAGTCTTAAACTGTTATATAGCCTATTTATAATTGGCATCAGTGTTGTAAGAAGTCCTACCTCCACCAGGCATCTTCATAACAATTAAAAGTACAGATAAATGCTTAATTTTGTAATAAGAAATTGTCAGGTTGTCCTCCAAAGGGTCTTTTCCGAAGATAACCTTGACATCGTCTGGATCTATATAAATACAATGGGAAATGCAGCTAATATAGCAATATCCACAGAGGTTGTACAATTTCAAAACGTATAGCTATTTAAGCAGTTGAAATGCTCAAATGTCGTGTGTTTTAGATAATATCTTGCTTACAATTTAAATTCAAAATATAAAAATAACTCGAGTTTAACCTACCTGGTGCGCCAGGGATCTTTTCTTTAAATTTCTTCTTCAGATCCAAAATAGTGGTTTTTTGAAAGTTGGTCTCATCTTCTGCCACTAGTAGCGGTTTATTCTTTTTATCATTGAAATTCATGAGCACCTGAAAGACCATTTTCGCACAGCAGAGGTTTGAAGTACAACTGTGAGAAATGAAAACTGCACTGCTTCGTTTATGAAATGGGCGACTGCATGAACGCAGAGAGGAGGAGAGGAGGAGCTTCATGACTGAAGATATAAAGATCCTCACTTTCGCTTTTACTCTCACTCGGGATCTTGCGTTAAAGACGGCTTGTTTAGCTGAATCAAGTCATAGTTTATAGTGCTTGTTCTGTTGTGACAGTTGCGTGTTTTTGGCAGAGATCCATTTTATTGCGCAAATCGTGACACTGATAACGAAGTCCGACTTATCAGCATAATACCAGCGGATGAACGGGAAACTTAGAGGACTGAGAAAAAAAGCTGTCGAAGATGTCTAGTTCGAAAGGTAAAATGTAAAACGTTTAGCACTCCAATCTGGACAAGTAGTGCAACACTTATTGTACTGTATTTTTTTTTCCCCGTTTTTTTTTTTTAATTCTCTGGTGACAGCGAACTGTGATTAGAAGGTCAGAAGTGCTTAATTGCTAACCAAATGTAATCTTTGGTACAATAATTGAAGATGCATACGTTCAGTTATAATTGAATACTATTTTTATGTTGGTGAGACTTTATAGGGCTATTCGTAAAAAGAAGTGGCCTTTTTTTGTGTAGTTGTGCTCTATTCTTTGGTAATTTATGTAGAGTCATATTTTGGTTGCAATGCTGTGGATAACCTTCGGATGGCAGTGTAACAAAACGAATAAGTGCAAATGGAAACCCTTTTTGACTTTTAACCTTTCCCGGGATATGGATTTTTGATATCAGCAATTCAGTTTTCACTAGTTATAAACGCCAATGCTTGATATCAGGAATGGAATATTTACTGGTAAAAAATACTATTTTTGATTTCAGATATTACATTTCCACAAGTGAAAACATGAATTCTTGACTGGATTTCAGCTAGTAAAAACTGTGATTCTTGATATCTGTAATGGTCTCTTCACTAGGAATAATTTCTATTAATATGTAATACTTTTGCAAGCCGATTTGACTTTTGATAATTTGCAGGATATAAATTTGTGATATGAAGAATTCAATTTTCACAAGCTAAAATGCTAATTCTTGAAATCAGAAATTGAATTCTACTAGTAATAATGGATCATTTTGATATCCACTTAAAATCCACTATTAAAAGTATGACTTCTTGATATCAAAAACTGTAAATATGAAATATCACAATAATCTGCCATTGAAATTCAATTACAGATATCAATAATTAATTTCTTACTAGTCATAATTCCAAGTGCACAAATCAGCTATGAATTTCTTACTAGTTAAAATTATTATTATTATTATTATTATTACTTTGTCACTTGTAGAAATATAAATTCCTGTTATCAAGAATTTAATTTTCAGTATAGTTGAAATGCAACTTCTTGATATAGGCCTATGCGGATGGATTTCAACGTTTAATATGGCATCTCTGATATCTGGTAATGGATATCAGATATCAATAAATGTGATCTAAAAAATCTAAAATGGCTTTCTTACTAGTAGCATTACAGATATCAGAAATTGTCACTAGTGAAAACCGAATTATTGATATTAAAAATGAGCAGTTTTACTCACATAATTTCAGTGGTTGAAATCAAGAATAGACATTTGCACTAGTCAACACATTTTAATAGTTCCAGTAAACTGTTACATATCTTCCGTGCTGTAATGTAATTTTATGCAACAAAACACAGGCCAAAACATGTGTTTAAACAGCTTTTACAAATCAATTCCAGCTGTTTAATTGAAAGTATAATCTATCAAATGCAATTAACTAATCATCTAATGCAATTAAATGCAATTAAATATTGTGTCCGTTATTTAATTGAATTGTTGGGTTTGTTTTGTTTGTTTTATAGACGGCTCAATTAAACAGGCCAATAGGACACTATTAAGTACTATTATTCATTTTAATTATTCAAATATCTCTTTAAAACAACTATACGTTTATAAAACTGATCCAAGATCAGGTAAGAACTATAGACACTTGTACAGTCGTTCATCCCAGTGAAGGCACATGATTCATTTATTCACAGAAATCATCGCCCCCGGTGTCGATTCATTGAAATTTCCAAACATTTCGGAACAGTTATGACATAACGAAGCCTCGTTTACTGAAATCACCTGACTTTGGCAGTTTGATACACAGTCTGAACCACTGATTCAAAAGATTTGTAAAGGTTTCAAAGCTTCATGAAAACATTTTTCAAAAGTGGCACTACTTACACTCTAAAAAACACTGGGTAAAGGCTTGGTAAATATAGGACAAAACATGTTTGGGGTTAATTTTACCCAGCAAATTGGGTTGTTTATTTAACCCATCATAACAGGTTGATTTAACCCAGCAAATGAGCCAATTCATTTTTACTATAATACTAGCTTATTTTTTATTTTATAGGCTACATTAAATAATGTTTACAGATTAACTTTAATCCTCAAAACTTTAGTAAAATACTCCACACAACCACTGCATGATAACTTCCTTTATTTTCCTTTATTTATCATTTACAACATTGTTTATATAATTTTTATGTAGGCTATACATTATAGCTATTTAAACTTGTTTAACAAGCATTAGAAGTAAAAATTAAACATTAAACAGAAGTAATTCACATGTAATCGACCAGTCTCTGTTATTCTGTTTCCACCGTAACGGCGCTGGTTCTCATGCCCGAGCTGGAGTCGTGTTCAAACCCCGTGACTTCCTGCAGACTGTCCCTACGGAATCTTCTCGCTCTGACTCCGAGTGACAAAGCTCTTGCGGTCATCCAGAACTCATAGAACCGCAGTTACATTCGTAACTCTCGTTCTATTTCGTTCTTTCTGACAGCCAAAGGCAGTGTGTCACACTGGATGACTTATAACCACAAGATCACGAGGAGGTCCTGTTTACCTCTAAGAAGTTGAGAAGTGCCAATAGGACAGCTGTTTCAAAAGTATCCTATGCAGCCACATTAATCCTGTAATATCGGGAAAATGTGTTCGTAGATGACCATGTTGCTGCCACACAGATGTCACTTAGGGGGACACCTTTTAGTGCCGCCCAAGACGTTGAAATGCTTCTTGTTGAATGACATCTCACTCCTGATGGCAATGGACAACCAGTAGACTTGTAAGCATGGGTGATAACCTTCCCTACCCAATGTGACAATCTCTGCTTTGAGAGGGCCTGACCTTTTCTCTGCTCACCAAAGCAGAGAAAAAGATGGTCTGATTGCCTAAAATCTTCTGTGGCCACGAGGTAGCCACGGAGAGCCCTTACCGTGCACAAGAGTCTGCATCCCCTTCCTTCTTGTGAATCCAACCCTGGAGGATTAAATACTGCCAGCTCAATACCCTTAGAAATACTATGATTTCTAAACAGGACAGAGAGCCTCTTGGGGAGAAATGCTGGGTTTGGCCACAACGTCACTACCGAATCATCTGCATTCCAGCGCATGCAGGTTGTGTTCACTGATAATGCGTGGAGCTCACTCACTCGTTTAGCTGAAGTAATGGCCAAGAGAAAATCTGTCTTCAATGAGAGCCACTTCAAATCACTGTGCTCCAAAGGTTCGAATGGAGGTAATGTAAGATACTTAAAGACAAGGCTCAGGTCACATGAGGGTACCCGAATGATCTGGGGGGGGCGCAGTCATTGCGCACCTCTAAGGAATTGAGAAACCAAGGCATGAGATCCCAATGGCTGCCCATCTATTCGTACATGATGTGCTGAAATTGCAGCCACATAAACTCTTAAGGTAGAAGCTGCCCGATTATCTTCCAGCAGAGATTGCAAAAAACGTAACACCAAGGGGACAGGACCTACCTCTGGGGACACTCTTTGCTCCCTACACCAATCAGAGAAGAACTTCCACCTATAAGCATATCTGACCTGATCAGAATATGCCTGCCTTCCAGACTCAGTGCAAAGTGCTTCATTGCCAGTAGCACTGCTCGTAGATTCCAGGGTGTTTATATTTTCCCCTCTTTGCCAGGAATCCCATTGCCTCTGACCGCTCTGTGTTGCCAGACTGCTCCCCAGCCGGTAAAAGAAGCATCGGTCTGGACTACCTCCCACCGAGAGGGAATCCTGCCCAGAGCAACTCCTTTGGTCAGATATGACCCCCTCCTCCATGGTTTCAGCGTGAGAAGGCATTGCTGTGTAACTTTGATCAACTTGTTCCTGTGCCGAGTGGGATTCAGATGAAGACTGTTCACCCATCTCTGGAAGGGACGAAGGGAAAGGAGACCCAATGGTATTACTGTAGTTGCTGCTGCCAGCATACCCATGAGTCTGAGGAAATACCTGAACGGTAGCCTGGTCTGCGTTTGAAACCGCTGGAGGAGCCGCAGAATACTGTTCACCCGCTGTTCTGATGGCGAAGCTATCATTAATTGTGAGTCCAGGATAACACCTATGAACTTTACTGACTGAGTCGGAATTAACTGGCTCTTGCCGAAATTCACAGCCAGGCCCAGCCAGGCAATATGGGAGAGCAGCTGTGTGATTTCCACCCTTGCCTGCTCCCGAGAGTGAGAGCAAAGCAGCCAGTTGTCCAGGTACGGAAGTACCTGAAGCCCTTTGGCCTGTATTGGAGCCAACGCTGCTGCCATACACCTGGTGAAGACTCGTGGGGATAGACAAAGACCGAATGGAAGTACTCGGAACTGATAGACTTGATCCTGGAATGCAAAGCGCAGAAATGGCCTGTGCTGTGGAGCAATTGGAACATGGAAGTAAGCATCCTTTAAGTCCATTGTGGTCAACCAGTGCTGTTGCACTGCATGAAGTACATTGAGTAGAACCCACCGAGCCATTCTGACCACTTTACCGGTTCGATGGCACCCTTCTCTAGGAGTTGTTTTATGTCTTGCTTTAAGGAATTTGCATTGTTGGGGCCTGAAACTGTGGTCATTTTGACCCCCTTGAAAGAGGGAGGCCATCGTCGGAACTGCAGCTTGTACCCTTGAGTTAAAGTTGCTATCACCCATGGGTCTGAAGTTGTTGTTTCCCAGTAACTGAGCTGCTGATGAGAAAAACGTCCGACGGGCGGCTGCTGACTTTCTGGTCCTGCGTCCCTGGCCCTTAGCATTCCTGGGGGAATGCTTGGCCGGCGCTCTGCCCTTTGGGGCCTGAAATGATTGCTGTCCCCGTCCCCGGGGTCACTGAACAGAACGCTCTACTCTAAGAGACCGCTCCAAATGCTGAGGCTGGCTCCTACGAATATCAGCTGGGCCTGTTGAAAACTGAGAACGTGGCAATTCATGGCCCCTAATGGGCTGTCTGTACTGTAAGTGAGATGTTGGAACTCTCCTCAGGTCTGCTAACTGCTGTCTGGTCTGATTCGCCTGGACACTGCGCTCTAGTGTCTGTTGTGCAGCTGGGCCGAAGAGCTGTCCGGGGACTACCGGAAGATCCCTCAGCATTTTCCTACAGGCCTCAGACAGGGGTGATTGTGCAAGCCAGACTTGTCGGCGTGCCTGTGTGAGTGTTGACATAAGCCTACCAATTCTCTTGTCATGAATGCTATTGACTGTAACGTAGCATCACTTAAGTCCTGGTTTGTAGCATCGCTCCCAGAAGACTGAAGAGACTGGGACAATGCCAACATAAGATGGGAGAGAGAATTGCCAATGCGACCTATACGCACTGCAGTGTTATATGCCTGTATAAGAAGATCATCCGTAATCCGACATTGAGGCCGAGGGCAACGGACATTAGGCCTCAAAACCTCTTCTGGAGAGAGAACAAACGAGGCAATAATTGGATCAACCTTAGGCATCTGACCCAGGCCAAGTGTCTGCATCTTGCATCGCAGCCAAAGCTCTGCTTGCACTAGTGTGGTGCGTAAGTGATTTTGGGTTAGCCCAACACTTCTGTAACTCATCAATAAAATATTTTGATGGTGGAATGGTAAGAGGAGATGGTTGAGCCGAACCTCTGAAAAAAGCACTAGTAGAGGCTACCGCTGCCGTTGCTGTATCAAGACATAGGTGAGCCAATGCAGCCCGAAGAGCCCGCTTCACCACTTCCTGCTATGACTGCGGATCTTCCACAGATCCCAGATCAGTATCCTGGGATTCCTCATAAGATACCTGGGACTGAATCTCTGATGTAACCTCCCTTTCTTCATCCTCATAGAACTGACTGTGAGAAGCAGTCACAGACATGACATCCTCCTCAGAAATGGGTGACTTCAAAGTTAGAGCTTCAAATGAAGAAACTCATTTCTCAGACGTTTGCAAATTCATAAACAAAGACTTAATCTGAGCAAACTCAGCAGTCAACACATCCACCTTCTTAGCTAAAGGATTTCCCTTAGATTGTTTACCAGCCGAAGCACACGTTGCTTCAGCATGTTTACGTTTAGCTGCCGATTTACATGGTGGTGGTGGTGTTGGTAGCGACTCACCCAAGAGTCCTTCCGCCAAAGCTATGCTTAAAGTCTTTCTCTCCCAAGACATAACTCTGCAGACCATGCAGGCATCCTCTGTGAGGTCTTGTTTCAGGTGTTCCAAGCCTAAACAGGAAGGGCAGCAGTCGTGCCCATCATCCTTCTGCAGAGTGGCCATGCACAATGTGCAGGCATGAGATACTTTTTCCATCCTGGCTCGGATAATTCCTGTAAGCCGAGCAAAAACACTCTGACCATCAAAATATTCAGTAGAGCCTTTTCACCGGACTATTTCAGATACATATATATTTATTTACACACAGATTGTTATTCATGTTGTGCGTGTATAGCATATAGACTATATATATGTACAGGTGCATCTCAATAAATTGGAATGTCGTGGAAAAGTTCATTTATTTCAGTAATTCAACTCAAATTGTGAAACTCACGTATTAAATAAATTAAATGCACACAGACTGAAGTAGTTGAAGTCTTTGGATCTTTTAATTGTGATGATTTTGGCTCACATTTAACAAAAACCCACCAATTCACTATCTCAACAAATTAGAATACTTCATAAGACCAATAAAAACATTTTTAGTGAATTGTTGGCCTTCTGGAAAGTATGTTCATTTACTGTACATGTACTCAATACTTGGTAGGGGCTCCTTTTGCTTTAATTACTGCCTCAATTCGGCATGGCATGGAGGTGATCAGTTTGTGGCACTGTTGAGGTGGTATGGAAGCCCAGGTTTCTTTGACAGTGGCCTTCAGCTCATCTGCATTTTTTGGTCTCTTGTTTCTCATTTTCCTCTTGACAATACCCCATAGATTCTCTATGGGGTTCAGGTCTGGTGAGTTTGCTGGCCAGTCAAGCACACCAACACCATGATCATTTAACCAACTTTTGGTGCTTTTGGAAGTGTGGGCAGGTGCCAAATCCTGCTGGAAAATGAAAT
>NW_015547716.1:60965-67291 GCF_001515605.1 Sinocyclocheilus anshuiensis
GTTGAAGCAAGTTGGAGCTAAACTCTGCAGGACACCGGCCCTCCAGGACCGAGTTTGGACAGCCCTGGTCTATAGGTTTCCTTGAACTTTGAGGCGTGATCACAAAAATTAAACGGAGCTCAGAAACTGTAGCGCAGTTTTTTTTGTTTTTTGTTTTGTTAATGTATTAATTATTTAAGTGAAACAATTCGTGTAGGCCTATTTATTTTCTTCCTTTTATATATGTACTTTTATTCTGTTTTTCTCCCTTCACTGAAGCGCGGCAGGTGCGTGATGATGAGACAATGAATCCCCCTGTTCTGTTGTTGTTTGTGCTGCTATTTGCGCATGCACTGAACACCTGAAAAGAGGGAGAAAAATATCTGTGGTATTTTTAATGGTCACTAAATCTAATTTAACATTCTAGTTTTTTCGGTTAATGGTTAATCATCGGTTAACGAGCGTCAGTTGTCGGTCAAGAAAATTGCCAAAATGAACAACCCTAACATTTTGGGGGGGCCCCCCACCACGCGGGGCCCCCCCGCAGTGCGTGCCCTGCGTGCCCGTCTGCTACGCCACTGCCGGAAGATCCCTCAGCGTTTTCCTACATGCCTCATACAGGGGTGATTGTGCAAGCCAGACTTGTTGGCGTGCCTGTGTGAGTGTTGACATAAGCCTACCCAATTCTCTTGTCATGAATGCTATTGACTGTAACGTAGCATCACTTAAGTCCTGGTTTGTAGCATCGCTCCCAGAAGACTGAAGAGACTGGGACAATGCCAACATAAGATGGGAGAGAGAATTGCCAATGCGACCTATACGCACTGCAGTGTTATATGCCTGTATAAGAAGATCATCCGTAATCCGACATTGAGGCCGAGGGCAACGGACATTAGGCCTCAAAACCTCTTCTGGAGAGAGAACAAACGAGGCAATAATTGGATCAACCTTAGGCATCTGACCCAGGCCAAGTGTCTGCATCTTGCATCGCAGCCAAAGCTCTGCTTGCACTAGTGTGGTGCGTAAGTGATTTTGGGTTAGCCCAACACTTCTGTAACTCATCAATAAAATATTTTGATGGTGGAATGGTAAGAGGAGATGGTTGAGCCGAACCTCTGAAAAAAGCACTAGTAGAGGCTACCGCTGCCGTTGCTGTATCAAGACATAGGTGAGCCAATGCAGCCCGAAGAGCCCGCTTCACCACTTCCTGCTATGACTGCGGATCTTCCACAGATCCCAGATCAGTATCCTGGGATTCCTCATAAGATACCTGGGACTGAATCTCTGATGTAACCTCCCTTTCTTCATCCTCATAGAACTGACTGTGAGAAGCAGTCACAGACATGACATCCTCCTCAGAAATGGGTGACTTCAAAGTTAGAGCTTCAAATGAAGAAACTCATTTCTCAGACGTTTGCAAATTCATAAACAAAGACTTAATCTGAGCAAACTCAGCAGTCAACACATCCACCTTCTTAGCTAAAGGATTTCCCTTAGATTGTTTACCAGCCGAAGCACACGTTGCTTCAGCATGTTTACGTTTAGCTGCCGATTTACATGGTGGTGGTGGTGTTGGTAGCGACTCACCCAAGAGTCCTTCCGCCAAAGCTATGCTTAAAGTCTTTCTCTCCCAAGACATAACTCTGCAGACCATGCAGGCATCCTCTGTGAGGTCTTGTTTCAGGTGTTCCAAGCCTAAACAGGAAGGGCAGCAGTCGTGCCCATCATCCTTCTGCAGAGTAGCCATGCACAATGTGCAGGCTTGAGATACTTTTTCCATCCTAGCTCGGATAAATTCCTGTAAGCCAAGTGAAAAAACACTCTATCACAATATTCAGTAGAGCCTTTTCACCGGACTATTTCAGATATATATATACAGGTGCATCTCAATAAATTAGAATGTCGTGGAAAAGTTCATTTATTTCAGTAATTCAACTCAAATTGTGAAACTCACGTATTAAATAAATTAAATGCACACAGACTGAAGTAGTTGAAGTCTTTGGATCTTTTAATTGTGATTGAGATGCACCTGTACATATATATAGTCTATATGCTATACACGCACAACATGAATAACAATCTGTGTGTAAATAAATATGTATCCTTAATGTTAAACGTATACAATATACTCACATAACCTGAATGAATGCAAACTAAGCCTACACGCATTCAGCAGAGCATCGATAGCTACACACAGATACCGAACAGAGCGCACCCACTGTTTAGGTTTCCTACAGCTGTGAGATACTACAATACTATCCGGCAGCGCCACAGAGCGAAAACACTCTATCTAGCCACCAAACCAAATCTAGCCACCAAACAATGGAAAACGAAAACGAACTCCGAGCATCAATGTACCAAACTCACTGCACTATATTCTGATGAATTCAACTGAATCCGATGCAGCCTCTGGAGGACGCGCAGTCGCATTCTCCGACCTGTAATACATGCACGCGAGAAGATTATAGGGACAGTCTGCAGGAAGTCACGGGGTTAAATAGGGGAGGACCCCGAGTCATCCTGTGCATCTGCGATGAAGATAACATTCAATGTGAAGCACTGCCTCTGGCGGTCAGAAAGAACGAAATAGAACTGCTAACGGACCGCCACCCTGCGTTTCACTCTAGCCGAAATATACTGCGACTGCCTCCATAACCTGCCAATAAACAAACAGTAAACAGCTCTGAGGAAATATTTTAACATCCAAAGTATTTGTATTCTGTATTTTTATGAATAAAATAGTTTATTTTATGCAAAGCATCAGGCTTTTCCATCATAAGACCGACACCAGTGACACTCGTGATTCACACCACATGCCTGTATGTTGCTCTGCATTAAATTGAACGATATACAGCACAGTAACAATTTTATAGATAAAATAAAATGTACACAAACCTGTATTTTACCGAATAAATGCATCAAAAGTGCTTAGAACTGCTCTGTCTTAAAGTATCCCCGCAATAAATTACTCAACCGCTGGGTTATGACTGACCCAGGATCTGAGTAACACAAAACTACCCAAACATTGGGTTGTTATGTCTTACCCTGGGTAACACACAAAAAATTGGATTGTTACATTTGACCATGAACTAGGTAACACAAAAACTACCCAAACACTGAAAAAATACCCGCCCCCCCTTTATTGAAGGATTCAATAAACTGTTTTTTGTTTTTTTTTGTATCTGTAAGAGCCATATGTTATTTGTTTATATAGATGTGGAATAAATAAATAATTGTGTGTGTTAAGCAATTGTAAAATAATTATAAAAGTAAATAATTTAATATGTGTATTATATTTCATATTGACAATGATGTCATTTCCGGCAAGGACCGTTAGTTTTTTGTGATGCAATATTGGAGCGAAACAGTTTTTTGACCATGTAACATTTTTCCAGTTAATTTTGTTATTAAACTTTACCTAAAGAAAGTTTCTGGACTACGGAATGTTATTCGAGTTCAAATCACGCTCACACATGAAGAAGAAGCAAGAAAGATGAAACTTTAAACGGATTGCTATTACAGTATCTACTTGGTTTTAAAGGGTTAGTTCACCCCAAAATGAAAATTCTGTCATTAATTACTCACCCTCGTGTTGTTCCAAACCCGTAAGACCTTCGTTCATCTTCAGAACACAAATTAACATATTTTTGATGAAATGTGAGAGGTCTCTGACCCTCCATAGACAGCAACACAACTGTAATGTTCCCAGGTCCAGAAACGTAGTAAGGACTGTAAAACTGTCCATGTGACATCAGTGGCTCAATTTCCGTTTTGCGAAGCTACAATACTTTTTGAGCGCAAAGAAAACAAAAATAACAATTTATTCAACAATTCTTTTCCCCCGAGTTACATCTTCCATTTTGGAGAGTATCCAAGAGCGTAATCGACATAATCAGCGTTGTTGTTTATGTTCAGGGGGAAAGTGAGGTGCATGAACATAATATCCATAATAATCTGTAAATTACATTAAAAATAACAAAATTTGTTTCCATAAAAATGAAATACAGTCATAATCGATATAGAAAATATATAAATATGGTAAATATATCTGACATAAATAATTAACAGATATAAAACAGATTTGAGGCGCGGCGATCCGCAAACAGGTTCACGGAAAGAAAACCGAGCTAACAGAACGCGCATCCTGTTTGTTTGTTAATTACAAAACACAAATGTTCTTTTTATTGCGAGTGTGCAAAAAAAATAATAAATAAATAAATAAAAGTAAAAATTTACATTACATTTAGTAGACGCTCTTATCCAAAGCGACTTACAAATGAGGAAAATGGAAGCAATCAAAATCAACAAAAGAGCAATGATATGCAAGTGCTATAACAAGTCGCTGCTTAACTTAGTACGGGGGGTGGGGGGTGAGGGGGGGGGTCTTTTTTACTTAGAGATCATTTCTGGAAAATGTGCCATGGATTTCTGCCAAGGTTTCACCTGGTAGAAAAACAAATACTATTAAAATAAATGTCATGATTCCCACTATGACCACTAAATGGCAGCAGAGGATCATTTATTGTCTCCTTTACCATTTCCACTCTGCAATATAGTTCTTTTCACATGTTTTGCTAATGTATTTATATTTAGACATTATAAAATCACTATTATAACATTTAAAAATCTATTTGCCATGCTAAGTGGAAGGTTTCACCTGGTAGAAAAACAAATACTATTAAAATAAATGTCATGATTCCCACTATGACCACTAAATGGCAGCAGAGGATCATTTATCGTCTCCTTTACCATTTCGACTGTAATGTAGTTCTTTTCACATGTTTTGCTAATGGATTTATATTTAGACATTATTAAATCACTATTATAACATTTAAAAATCTATTTTTTTGTCAAAGTTCAGCATTGTTTTGTATTAAAGTATGATGTAGCAAGAGTTTTCAACTCATTGAATTTACCTGAATTACACAGATGGCCTATTTTGAATTTACAACAGCAATTTTCAGTGAAAAGTGGCTAGTTTGTTTCCTTGTTTACAATCTTAGTTTCTCTCAAATGTAAATCAAATGCCCATTCACAAACATGTGTCCCCCCCCAGAAATAATAAATAAATATACTGAGAAATAAACTGATATTAATCACTTTGCCCTCTTAGGTTTGTATCCTTGTTTACAATCTTACTTTCTCTTTAATGTAAATGAAATGCCCATTCACAAACATGTGTTTGCACCATTGCTTGTTCTCCATCATTGCATTGGCCCACTCATGGATGAGACATGAGACAACTATGGTCAACCTTCACTTAATTTTATATAATCAATTAACTCTGAAAGAGTTATCAGTCAGTGTTTAACATTCTATTAGTTGTCAAAATGAATTCATTGCAGCACTTTTGTCATACCTAAATCGAGCTCTGTACAAAGGAAAATAATGTAAGAATTTAAAATAAGTTTTTTTTTTTTTTCCTGTTTCATTTTCTTTTCATTTTTGTACTTTACAAATTAACGAAAAACTAGTGCATATTTTCTAGTACATTTAACTGCACTGTGCTCACATTTGGCCTACATGTGCATTAAATTATATATAAAAAAAATGACAGCCTATCTATCATCTTGCGCCCTATTGTGATCTCGAATTGCAGAATATTTCAGTAGGCTGCATGCATTTGAGAGACGTTCTTAAATGTAATGCACATACATGCATGCACAGTTTTGCAGTTTTAATCGCCATTTTGGTAATTTCGTGACTTTACTGACGATGTATGCTTGCAGTTTCTAGTGCGGTTTATTTATGAAGTGAGCGTGCGCCACATTTTTGCGTACAGTTGAAAAGCATGCGCCATGAGTACAGTAAAATGGCTGACAGGTCAGGAAAGTTTTTTACTGACATATAAAAATATCTCATCAGACCGCAGTTCCCCATTGTTCTACTGAAGCTCGTCTGAAAAGTCTCGTTTGTTGTGGTCGCAAAGAGATACGGCCGTTCCGCGTCTTAATAAGTTTTTAAAGGGGTCATATGATGCTGCTAAAAAGAACATTATTTTGTGTATTTGGTGTAATGAAATGTGTTTATGCGGTTTAAAGTTTAAAAAACACATTATTATCCACATACTGTACATTATTGTTTCTCCGCTATGCCCCGCCTTTTTGAAACGCTCATCGGTCTGAAAAAGCGACGTGTGCTGTGATTGGCCAGCTATCCAATGCGTTGTGATTGGCAGAATACCTCAAGCGTGAGACGAAAATGTTATGCCCCTCACCATACTGTTGACGCCGTGTCCGGCCAGAGCGACGAGACAAAAACATTAAAACCCATTACAAACGGGGCATTTGTTGCATCCAGTGGGGACATAATTACTGATTATAATGACTTATACGGTCTTTTTACGC
>NW_015547716.1:67843-91700 GCF_001515605.1 Sinocyclocheilus anshuiensis
AGCGAGAATAAAAGTTACACCTTCTTTCTTTGCGTGAACATTTGGGCGGCGTCATGCAAATCTTCCCACATAGTGAGGTAGATATGTGGGGGCGTGTTAGAACGAGCCGTTTTAGGTAGGCGTTGCTGACTCTTAACTTTTATAAAGAATATCTCTTTGGATTTGAGACTTTAGTCTTTGCAACTTTACAGATCTTCTTTATGCACCAAGAGCTTGTAAACACTCCAAAGAGAAAGGAAAAATAGAAATCGCATCATATGACCCCTTTAATAAATACATTTTTCATTAAAATGCTAAAAACCGTTAAATAAAAATGTTGCATTAATTGTTTTTAATAACTAAGCTTTTGATTATTTATAAGGTTTTATTAAAGAAGATTTTCACAGAATGATTTTGGCAAAATGGCACCCCCCCTATATGTGGCACCCCTATGAACTGCATATACTGCATACCCCGTTTTTGCACCACTGAGTAGCACCAATCAACGAGAGCGATTTTGAACTTAAGAAAGCTGATTGGTCAATAATATGTTGAGGACCAATACATAATCTACAATACATATACATAAACCCGCAATCGCTCTGTCTCGTATGCACACACCGACGCATGCACTGTCACGATCTAATGCACTTGTTAATGCCAGATCTTTAAAAACAAATACCAGAACGCAAAAATCCAATATCTTACATTTTCCAGAACAGGATCCAGTAGGATCTGGCTCAAATTAAGCACTGGTGTACTCTTCAAATGTTTGCAATTACCTCTAAACTCCTCTATGGACTACCACTTTTCTCTAGACTATTTTTGTTAGATGAACATGGTCTTCATTCTTCCCAAGTTCCTAAAAAATACTACAATGTGGTGATATCAGTGCTCGATAGCCTAGTGGACAGGGCACCAAATGCGCTCCTGGCGACCCAAGTTCGATTCCCAGCTTGAGGTTCTTTGCCGATCCTGTTCCTCTTTCTCTCCACCCTGTGCTTCCCTGTCTAATCCACACTGTCCTGGCAAATATAGGTGTTGCAAGGCCAAAAACAAAATTTTAAAAAAGTGTTTGTAAATGTATGCTTGTTGAACTTGAAAATAAAATATATAGTTTTTACTAGTTGAAATCCAGTTTTTGATATCAAGAATTTGAGTTATGCGAGTGATTATACATAATTGTCGATATCAAGAATTCACGTCTTTACTAGGGAAATGTAATTTCTGATAGCAAAAATAGCCATTGTTGCCAGTAAAAATGTAATTCCTGATATCAAGCATTATAATTTATAACCAGTGAAAACTGATGTTGACATCAAAAGTTCATATCCAGAGAATGAATGAAAAGCTAAAAAGGTTTGCCATAGTGTGAAGAGTTGATCTTCAGCGCGGGAAACGGCGGTTCGGGCACATATATTTGAATACATATACATACACTCTTACCTCATTCCTACCCCTGCTGTTTAGCCATCAGAGAGCGGGTGCACACGTAATCTGGATGGCACACGGACCTTTCACACACTCTTTACCTCCTTTACAGTATACACACCCCGGATCAACCACACAGATACCATGTTGTTAGTTTGAAGTTTATTTTTAGTTCGTTTTGTCTTGTGTGTGCGTGGGGAGTAGTCGGACTTCCAATGATGAAACCATTGTTGTTTGTATGTGGGGAATTTTGTTATCTTTTCTGTGGAGAGAAAATATATGAAATGGTAACGATTTATGTCATTAATATTTGTGTTCTATAATGGTTTATTGGTTTTGTGTTTTATAATGTGATTGATGTTTAATGTGAATGTTATGAGTTACAGATGAGATTATAAGAGTAAATGCTTACCTACTAGTGGTACCCTCCAGGTAGGGGGTGGACCTTGGCCTATAAGAAGGGAGGCAAGCTTCACATCGGGAGACTTGTTTAGCAAGTCAGCAAGCGTGCTAGTGCAGTGCCGTGAGCAAAATTGGACATATTGTATATTGTGAGTACTCGTTTGTGCACTTTGTTTATGGTTTATTTTGGTACTTTGCTATTTTTTGGACTGAGCACTTGTGGAAATACCATACTCTTACCACTGGATATTTTTACGGCACACTGTAAATAAAAGTCACCTTTTGTTTACTTCTACAGGTCAAGCCATCATTTATTTTGGTTAATTTTTTTTTTTTTCCCTTTTTCGGACCTAAAACGTCTCGCAGTAGATCTGCAAGGGTCTACTGCATCACGGTTGGTGGCAGCGGTGGGATGGCTACCCGTAAGAAAGCGCCAAAAGGCAAAAGGCCTGGTTTGCGTTCGCAAGCAAAGGATGCTGTTAAGGAGGATGTTGCCTGGGATACGCTGGGGACATCGTCGGAGTAGGAGGCATCAGCTTCCATTGGGCTTCCAAGTGGCCAGAGCGAGCCAGGCCCATCCCGTTCCAGTGAGGGCATGGTGAGCCTCATGAGAGAGTTTCTCAGTGCGCAGCAGCTAAGGGAGGACAGATACCTTCGGGATCTCCGGGGGTTACGAGAATCTATTCGGCAGACAGTCCGGCCTGCACTAGTGACACCAAGTGATACCGGGAGCATGCGGATGGAACTTCCGACTCCTGCGGCACGGAGAGTATCCACAGATAATGCACCAGGTCAACTTACTGATTCACCAAGAGCTTCTACTCAGCGGAGTTGGCCGCCACGGCGAACGGAGATGCCGGTGCCAGTTCTACAGCAGGGGGATGACATCGAGAGCTACCTTCGACGGTTTGAGCGGCTGGCCAGGGCTTGGCGATGGCCGAGAGAGGAGTGGAGTTGTCAGTTGGTGCCACTGTTGACTGGACGGGCGTTGGAGGCATACCTCGCGATGGATGAAGATCAAGCAGACGATTACGACCACTTGAAAGATGCGCTTCTGCAGAAATTCCACATCTCACCAGAGATTTACCGTCACCGATTCCGGGCATCGACAGTGCCAGAAGGGGAGTCTCCGACAGAAACGTATCATCGTCTACGAAATCTCTACCAGCGCTGGGTAAGACCAGATCGGCATACCAAAGAGGAGGTGGGGGAACTTGTGATCTTGGAACAGTTGCTTCAAGTGTTCCCGTTCGATAGCCAAACCTGGGTGAAGGAGCACGAGCCAACATCAGGACTGGAAGCCGCCAAGTTGGCCCAGCAGTACATGAACGCTCATGGAACTGTTCCACGTTCTCAACCCCCTAAAGGTAAAGCACGTTACACCCAACATGCTAGTGGTCATGGGTCTGAACTGAGCCACCAACCCCAAGAGATTACAGCAGGTACACAAGGGCTTAAAATTACAACTGGTCAACGGCTCATTTGTTTTTCATGTCAGCAGCCAGGGCACAAGGCTTCAGTGTGCCCTGTAAGGAAGTCCAAATTGACTGGATTTTGTTATGCCCCTAGAGAGAAAGACAAGGTCACTGACTTTGGTGGGGAGGGACAAACTAGTCAAATGGTTTTGTACATTTCTGTTAACGGATATTCTCTGAAAGCTTTACTGGACACTGGTAGTTCCTTGTCTCTTATTAAGTCTTGTCATGTCTCTAATGTCAACTATGCTTCTACAACGGCAGTACAATGTGTACATGGGGATGTAAAGAGGTATCCCCGGGCAGAAGTGTTAGTTGGTGTGCAGGACCAGGTGTATATGTTAAATGTAGCAGTAGTGGACCATCTGCCTGTTGATATGATATTGGGAAGGGATATGCCTGTGCTGACAGATTTGCTGATTACTGATGTGAATATTGATCATGACGTTAACCTGAGTGTCGAAACTGTTGTTAATCATGACACTGAACAATCTTTTCCTGCTGTGACAAGGGCCCAGGCTAAGGCAGGTCTTCAGCCCTTGCCAGACTTCGACAGTAGTCTGCTACAGGGTGGGACTAAAGGCCCGAGAAAAACACGCCGTCAGCGGCGCCTCAGAAAAAAACTTGGGTACTCCAGTCCCTAAACCTTCCACGGAGGGTCTTGAGCTTAATGGCTGGCAGGTCCCAGAAAACATTAGTGAACTACAACGGGAAGATGGAACCTTGAAACCGTTGTTTGCAAAGGTTGGTTGTACAAGTGATCCTAATGTGGGTAATGAACAGTATGTTTTGCAAAATGTGTTGTATGTGCAAACGGGTGATGGTTTACTTTTAATTGTTCCTCTGTCTTGTCGCCCCCTAGTGTTACATCTGGCACATACAGTTCCATGGGCAGGCCATCTGGCCCAACACAAAACATACACACGCATTAGTTCACGATTCTATTGGCCAACCATGTACACTGATGTCCAAACATACTGCACCACATGTTCCGCGTGTCAAAAGACCAGTACTGTGCGTCAGCATGGTAGAGCACCACTACATCCGCTACCCATCATATCTACCCCCTTTCGACGCATCGCCATGGACATTGTGGGACCACTCGAGAAGAGCAGTGCGGGACACCGATACATCTTAGTCATCTGTGACTACGCGACAAGGTACCCGGAAGCCTTCCCACTTCGCACCATCACTACGCCCAAAGTCATCCACGCTCTCATCCAGCTGTTCTCCAGGGTAGGCATCCCAGAGGAGATCTTAACTGACCAAGGCACTAACTTCACTTCCCGCCTGATGAAACAGCTCCACCAGCAACTGGATATCACTGCGTTGAGAACCAGTCCCTACCACCCGCAGACCGACGGACTGGTGGAGAGATTCAATCAGACACTGAAGAACATGCTGCGGAAGTTCGTCACAGACACAGGACGCGACTGGGACAAGTGGCTCCCCTTCGTCTTGTTTGCCTACCGGGAGGTACCTCAAGCCTCAACCGGTTTCCCCCCTTTGAGCTCCTGTATGGGTGGCAGGTCCAAGGCCCGTTGGACCTGCTGAAGAAGGCCTGGATGGCGCCAGCAGATAAGACAGAGGAGAGGAGCATTGTTAACTTCATTTTGGAAATGAGAAACCGGCTCGAGCGTTACAGAGAAGAAGCTAAAGAAAACCTACAGCAGGCACAAGCGTCACAAAAGAAGTGGTACGATCAACAGGCACGATTCCGTCAACTACAACCGGGGCAAAAGGAGCTGTTACTGTTACTCTCACTTCCCGCCTGATGAAACAGCTCCACCAGCAACTGGATATCACTGCGTTGAGAACCAGTCCCTACCACCCGCAGACCGACGGACTGGTGGAGAGATTCAATCAGACACTGAAGAACATGCTGCGGAAGTTCGTCACAGACACAGGACGCGACTGGGACAAGTGGCTCCCCTTCGTCTTGTTTGTCTACCGGGAGGTACCTCAAGCCTCAACCGGCTTCTCCCCCTTTGAGCTCCTGTATGGGTGGCAGGTCCAAGGCCCGTTGGACCTGCTGAAGAAGGCCTGGATTGCGCCAGCAGATAAGACAGAGGAGAGGAGCATTGTTAACTTCATCTTGGAAATGAGAAACCGGCTCGAGCGTTACAGAGAAGAAGCTAAAGAAAACCTACATCAGGCACAAGCGTCACAAAAGAAGTGGTACGATCAACAGGCACGATTCCGTCAACTACAACCGGGGCAAAAGGTGCTGTTACTGTTACCCACCTCCACGAACAAGCTCCTGGCAAAGTGGCAGGGGCCATACACTGTGGTAAGGAAGATGGGGCCAGTAACCTATGAGATTCACCACCCTGACAAGAGAAAATCGCACCAGACGTACCACGTAAACCTGCTGAAGGAATGGAAGGAAATACCCAACAAGACACCAGAACGGTCGCTAATGTTAAGGAAGGTGGATGATGAGGAAGAGGATGAGCCTGCTCGTGAGGTGAGACCTCAGAGACACCCTGCCACGGTGAACTTGAGCCATCTGAAGGATCCCGTAAGGGTTGAAATGCAAGACCTCCTGGACTGCTTCCCATTACTGTTCCGTCAGAGGCCTGGACGGACAGAACTGGTACAGCACAGCATCTACCTTACAGATATAACCCCTTCACGACAGCGGCCGTATAGAATACCAGAGAGACTACTGAAACCCTTGGAGGAGGAAATTGAAATGATGAAGCAGCTGGGCGTAATCGAACCATCGAACAGCGAATGGAGTAGCCCCCTCGTCATTGTCCCGAAGAAGGATGGATCCCTGCGTGTCTGTGTCGATTTCCATAAGCTTAATGCCCAGTCAAGGTTCGACGCCTACCCGATGCCTAGAATTGATGACTTGCTGGAGCGGATAGGACAGGCCCTTTACATCACCACCTTGGACCTGTGTAAGGGGTACTGGCAGGTGCCCCTTGATCCGAACTCCAAAACATACACCGCATTCAGGACGCCAGTGGGACCGTTCCAGTTTGCGGTCCTACCCTTTGGGCTGCATGGGGCGCCCGCGACCTTCCAGCGACTCATGGATCAAGTTCTCAAGGGCTGCGCAGGGTGGTCGGCTGCATACTTGGACGATGTTGTGATCTACAGCAATACCTGGGCAGACCACTTGGAACATCTGCGACAGACTCTGGAGAAGATTCAAGCAGCGGGCCTATCCTTGAATGTGGCAAAGTGCGAGTGGGCTAGGCAGGAGACCAGCTACCTAGGATACCATCTGGGCAATGGCGAGCTGCAACCTCAGGTATGTAAGGTGGAAGCAATTCAGCGCAGTCCCCGACCTTGGACGAAAAAGGAGGTGAGATCCTTCCTGGGCCTAGTGGGCTGGTACCGCAGATTCATCCCGGACTTTGCTAACATTGCAACACCACTAACCGACTTGCTAACCAAAACTGGGAAGAACCCGGTGGCATGGACTGGTGCCTGTGAGGAAGCGTTCAGCACCCTAAAAGAGAGGATGTGCTCCAGCCCAGTCCTACAAAGCCCCAACTTCGATCAGCGGTTTCTGGTGCAAGTGGATGCTTCAGAGAAGGGAATTGGAGCAGTACTAGCCCAGGGGACTGGGGGAGAGGAGAGGCCAGTCGTGTTCCTGAGTAGGAAGCTGTTGCCTAGAGAAACCAGGTATTCCACGATCGAGAAGGAGTGTCTCGCAATCAAGTGGTCCCTGGAATCCCTCCGATATTACCTCTTGGGGAGAGAGTTCGACCTGGAGACAGACCATCGGGCTTTGACGTGGATTCACACGATGAAAGATCATAACGCCCGCATCCACGCTGTGCCGGCCAAACCAAACGATCGGGCGGCGCCCGCTTATGACGTCACTGCCGCGCCGTGCCGGCGCAATGCGATCATAGACCGACGAAACCATTGTTGTTTGTATGTGGGGAATTTTGTTATCTTTTCTGTGGAGAGAAAAGATATTAAATGGTAACGATTTATGTCATTAATATTTGTGTTCTATAATGGTTTATTGGTTTTGTGTTTTATAATGTGATTGATGTTTAATGTGAAGGTTATGAGTTACAGATGAGATTATAAGACTAAATGCTTACCTACTAGTGTTACCCTCCAGGTAGGGGGTGGACCTTGGCCTATAAGAAGGGAGGCCAGCTTCACATCGGGAGACTTGTTTAGCAAGTCAGCAAGCGTGCTAGTGCAGTGCCGTGAGCAAAATTGGACATATTGTATATTGTGAGTACTCGTTTGTGCACTTTGTTTATGGTTTATTTTGGTACTTTGCTATTTTTTGGACTGAGCACTTGTGGAAATACCATACTCTTACCACTGGATATTTTTACGGCACACTGTAAATAAAAGTCACCTTTTGTTTACTTCTACGGGTCAAGCCATCATTTATTTTGGTTAATTGTTTTTTTTTTCCCTTTTTTGGACCTAAAACGTCTCGCAGTAGATCTGCAAGGGTCTACTGCATCACACATAGTTTTAGTATATTTAACTGCAGTTAGTGGTACAAAAGTTTGGGACTGGCTTGAACATGTTGGACGTGTTAAACTACTAATGGCAAGATCATACTAATGGTGAGACATATTTTTAAACCGTTGGAGTATTTTAAACTCTGTGAAGTAGCTGAAAATGAAGACATTAAATCACTTCCCGTTCTCAAGTATCAGGATATTGCACACTTCAAACAGGTTTATTGAGAAACACAGTATGCTAGTGAACAAATGGAGACTTGACTAGACTGGGGAAGCATGCACCACTTCACGCAGATAAGTATCACAGGTGAGTATTGTGAAGGACATTTAATTCGTGATTTGAGAGATGCTGATTAGTGGATGACTGGCATGGGAAAATGAGGAGACTTTGACTGGAGAACACAGAACGGAAACCACAGACAAATAAACACGGAAAGTTGCTGGAGAATAAAGGTAAGCTTACAAGCTAGGTAATATATTAAGGTGAGTAGCAGATAAGGGCTGCATTCCACAACACTTTTAGACACACACTCGCAAACTTCCCTAAGCACTTCCCCTCAGGGGAATCCCCGCTGCCATTTTGAAGTGCGTTCCACTTCGTGAAGTGGACGAGGGAAGTTTATATGGACAGACCCTCGACCCCTCGATTTTGACCGAGGGAGCGAGTCTGCTTCATATGCACACTTCAGGCCGCTCCATAGACCACAATGCAACACGATTGTGACGTCATCGCAGATCACGTTTAATTTATCCCCACCCCAAACAACTCTATAATATATAAATGATTTTTTAAACATTTATAACAGACCAAACATACCTATATACATATAGAATGCTGCACCAAACAAATTCATAAGGGAAAAAATGTAAACAATAAACCAACCATAGCTGATTCTAAGGGATCAAGGGCTTAGGTTGTTCCAGTTCAGCCCGTTCCAAGGGTTCTGCCAGAAGTGGGCACTCATGCAATGTAATCAATGACATGCATCCGAGTAAACGAGACGGAGGGAAGTTTGCGAGTGAAGGGCATAAAAAACCGGACTGGAACGCAACCAAGGAGTCTTCTTTCCTAGTCAGAAGCCAGACATCAACTGGTTGGCGGTGCATGCTTTTATTTTGTACCTGGTTGATTCACTCGTGATGAGATCCCTGACAGGTGTGGGTGATTAGAAGACAGGTGACTGGGATCTGTGAATGAGTGTAGCGGGAGAGCCTGGCGAATCCGTGAGAGCGAGGTGATTGTGCAATTTATATTATATGGAGTAGTCTAAAGCCCGGGATACACTGCATGATTTTAGCAATCCTATAAGATCATTACTTTATCACACTGTGCGACATGGATCGTTTAAACTTGGGTACGACAAGCATGTAGACTGTACGATGATGACACCTATTGAATCGTAGGCTGCGACACACGTTAGCGCAACGTCATCCGCATGCGCTAGTGGTAAACAAATACCGGTACATCAAGATGGATCGCGCTTTGGCAGTTGTGCTTTTCATGTGCGCTGAAACAAAGAAGAGGCGCCGGCGGAAGAGGGCAATATGGACCCGCTCATGGCTCGGGAAAAGAGGACAACTTGGGATGCCAGTTTTGCACAGGGAGCTTGGCAGCTGCAGTTCCTCCGCGATCTCCTTCCATGCTATGTCCTTTTTGGTGCGGTCATGATAGCAGCTAGAGGACACATCGTACAAACATGCCCTCTGCTGCCACAACTCAACAAGAATTTGTTCTTTATGGGTATCCCACATACCAGTATACCTTCTACTTTTTTTTGCCTCCATGGCATTTAAATTTTAGCGCCGCTGGTCGCGTGGATCAATATGTAATTTCATGTTGCAATTTCATTGGCTGCTGAGTAGACGCAGGTCGTTGCAGCAAACACACTGTGCGTTGATCATGCTGAATTTCTGACACTGTCAGAAAACTATCGTAGGCTATCTTTGGTCGCAAGACCGGGAAAACGCCCGTCTTTGAACCTCTCTCACTGTACGACATAGGACCACCGATTAAGAGCCACGATCACAGAAATCGCCACGATTGCAATGTTTCGTCTGGGACATCCAAAAATCGTGCAGTGTATCACGGGCTTAATACGCAGATGAATCTTAAGTCCTATCCGCACGGGATTAGTATTATCTGGGGACTTTGTGTGATTTTGAAATTAGCCCCCACATCTGATTTTCGTGTGATGCATTCGCACGAGATAAGCGAAGCCTTTTATGATTTTACTCGAATTTACTGACTTATCTCCCGGATACGATGTCAAGGTTTTGAGAGTCCCATTCTATGGTCCGGTTAGATGGATAAAAAAAAATTAAAAAAAAATAATATAGTTTCGTGCCCTGTCATTTATATCTCGCCAGGTTAAAATAATATCTCAAACTTTATGCTTGATTTATTTTTAACACATTAACCTCAAAACCTTTTCAGCTTTCTCTTTCTGCAAATTGTATGGGGTAGCGATATAACAGCACCCAAAATACAATCAAACACTTCAACGCAGCTCCATTCTTTTGCGAAAGATGGATAAAAAGGTGCACAGGAAACAAAAACCTCGAACAATGATATACGACCCGCCAAATGCTGGCCAAATCACAGAGATGCCGATTCGCACGGGACTAATATTATCATAGGAACTTGGTGTTCGGCGAAATATGGTAGGTCATTTGCGTGGCAATTTTTACTTTCCAAATTACAGACATGGCCAATTCGCACGGGATTAAGATCACAGACAACCTCCGCAATTATTACAAATGACTGCTGGTCACCAGGTAATACTGACCCCGTGCGAATAGGGCTTTACTTGTAGTAAACAGAAACACCCTTAATTCAATAGGTTATGAGTTGCTTAATAGCCTATAATATGTACAAGAAGAAAGTTAAAACATATATATTGCAAGACATAACCTAAAGATAAGGGGTTTTACCGTTTTACTCCTAAAAACACAGGATTTATGAACAGTAGCCAAACTTGAGGTGTCACTCAAGGTGTACACACACCATGAGCAAATATATAATTTATTAGGATAATACTGACATGTCAAAAACTGATATGTAACATGAGGCATAACAAGTGGTAGAGGGATATGACAAGCAGGCATCAGACATTGGCAACAGAACCTTGCTGGACGTAGATGCTCTGCCTCCTTACGTTGGGCTGCATTCTGTCTGCTCTCAGGATCGGGTAGACGTGACAAGCTACGAGGAGGCCCAGCTTCCTCAACCGTCTCGCCTTTCACAGGCTCCTGTTCAAGATGCTCACTCAGAGATAAATTAACGGTTGTCCAATCCAAGGATTGCTTCATGGTAAAAGACCTGCAGGATGCGTATTTTCATGTTTTGATTTTTCCTTGCTACAGACCGATTCTAAGGTTTGCCTTTGAAGGGCAGGCATACCAGTACAAGGGCCTCTCCTTTGGGCTGTCCCTGTCTCCTTGCTTCTTTACCAGAGTCGCAGAGGCTGCCCTTGTACCATTTGCATCCTTAACTACCTCGATGACTGGCTAATTCTAGCCCACTCTCAAGAGTTTTTGTTCGCACACAGGGACATGGTCACAGAACATCTAGCCTGATTAGGACTGGGAGAAGAGCAAGCTCTCCCAAGTGCAGATCATCTGTTTTCTCAGTGTGGAGTTGGACTCGGTCGCAATGACAGCACGTCTTTCAGAAGACTGTGCTCGTTCAGTGCTGAACTGCAGTAACGCTGCTCAGGTTGATGAATATGAGACTGCTTCAGCACTTGCTTCATGCCCAAGTCCCAAGATGGGTATGGCACCACGGCACACATCGTGTGGCCCTCACACTGATGTGTTGTTGCACATTCAGCACTTTTATAGATCTTTCATTGCTACAGGCAGGTGTGCTCTTAGAACAAGTGTCCAGATGTGTTGTTCTTAAAACAGATGCATCAAAGACAGGCTGGGGTGCCGTGTGCAACAGGCGTGCAGCTTCAGGGTCCTGGACGGGCCCTCAAATGCATTGGCACATCAACTGCCTCTAAACTGTTTGCAGTGCTGTTAGCCTTGAGGAGGTTTCAGCCTTTGATCCAGTGGAAGCACATGTTGGTCCAGACTTATAACACAGGAACAGTGGCATTTATTAACCACCAGGTGGCTCACTCCACTAGGGCTGTCGCAGCCTCTTCAGCTTTAGTAAACATTTTCTCATTAACAGACATTTGCAGAGCTGCGATTATTCTTGTATTTTTTTCTCACCTCTTTGAGGATTGCCGTGCTAGATCAAGACTCCACACCAGATAGATACATATACCAGCATGTCATGTACTGAAAGCCATAAAGAGTCAGATCTTTTTGTTTATGGCAGTGACTGATGGATAATTATTTAATTTATTATATACTAATTATATATTATAGGACTAAACCATTATTCCAAAATAAACAATTAAATAAATAAACCAGGATTATGATTAATGCCGCCATGATTCTACTGCATTCTATGTAGATCTACTTTTGTTGCATCACATGTTTCTATCCATGTGTTTAAGTCATGAGACTTTATATTGTACAGTTTATATTAAACTTTTGATGTACTTAATTATACTTTATTTATCTTATTTATGTTTTTTTGTTTACATGTTTTCTTGTTGAGGACCTATATAAATTATAACTGATATAAATTAATTAATACACCTCAGGGGTCCTCTTGATTTTTCCCTCAACAAATTCCAAATGATAAACCTGTCATTTTAGTTCCCCGTGGGTTGATCAATCAAGGAATGACCTGCTACCTGAATGTGGTTCTGCAGACGCTTTTCATGACGGACAGATTTAGAGATCATGTGCTGAGGTGGGAAACATAGTTAATGATTTTTAATTCAGTGAATATCATATTCTTGTGTCCACTGTAACTAATATATTCCATTGATTATCAAACTTTGTGTTTAGATTGAGAAATGAAGTCACTGGTCAAACCCCAGAAGAAAAGCTCTTACAGGCTCTGGCTGATTTATTCTGGAGATTACAGCATGAACGATCACACAACGTTTCCACAACAGAGGTCACAAACGCTCTAAACATCATGAATGGTTAGTCAAGCCAAAGCTTTGTTTTTGCACCTTTTGTAATTTACATTTATAGAAAAAATTATTAGCGATTTAACTATTGAATTACATAATTACACAATAAAAAGAATGCATAGCCTCTAATTGAAGTTGATACCACATTTCCACACATTTTCATTTTTTTTTTTTATTGTGAATGAATATAGTCATCTTTAGAAACACAAGCTGTTGTTGATGTTTCAGAGATTCACTCAGCCCTCTGTTTTTTAGAACTGGGTCTGGATTCTAGAGCTAGTGGTTATTGGAAAGAGAGAAAGAGAGAGTGTGTGATTAACTGCAGCAGCATCTCTACTGATAGGTTTAACTACTTCACTAGTGAGAAGTGTAATGTAGCTTTTCTCACATGAATAAATATTCCTCTACACCACATCAGTTCAAGTAGGGGGCTGAGCTGTTTAGAATAGTGTGTTGTAGATATTTGTGTAACTATTCTCTGATCTTGAAGCTGTTGCTTGAAGGCTGTCATCATCTTCTATTCACTAATATGATACTTCTATTTCATAGTAATTGTTTTGCTTTTCATTAGTTCATGAGCAGCAGGATGCAGCAGAATATCTGCAGATGATATTAAACAAAGTTCCTGAGCCAGAGGTAATTTCAGACTCTTTATTTAGGAACTGTATAAATCTAGATTGTCAAAATATTCATCTCTTTAATACTAGGTTTTCAGAGGAATCAAGGAGACATCTACAACATGTTCTAACTGCGAACATGCCTATGAAGAGGACACAGATTTTTTATCCATACCTCTGTCTATTAATGAGAATGGAAATTGTGATGTGGTAAGAGAAACTGAATTTTAATTCAATTATTACCAGTGGAAAGAATAAAACTAATAGAGCCTATACAAGATAAACAATGATGGGTCAAGAATCTGTCATGTGTTATGAAAGATGTTTATAAAATGTTTATTTAACTAAATGATAAACACTGAAACTGTATTTCACATTTTTCAATTCTATTTAAGCAATATGCTTGGGAGGAGAATTTAGGAGTCCATGTCATGAGTGGAGATGATCAGCTGTACTGTGTTAAATGTAGATCAATGAGAGACATGGAAACGGCAAGTATTATTTGCTTTTATAAACTAATATCTATTGATAAAATGACCAAACAATTGTCTAGGAAGGGATTTGATTGTTTTGAGAGTGGAAACAATATGAGCTACACTCGTCACAGTCGATTTTCAAATTTCAGGTATAAATCTATTAAAGGGGTGGTTTATTGCGATTTCACTTTTTTAATGTTAGTGTGTAATGTTGCTGTTTGAGCATAAACAATATCTGCAAAGTTATGACGCTGAAAGTTCAATGCAAATGGAAATATCGTCTTTTAAATTATAGCAGTTTAATGCCTACAAAAATGGTTCGTAGGAAATATAACGAGCTACTTCCTGGGTTTGTGACGTCACAACCCTGGAATTTACATAAACCCCGCCCCTGGGAACAAGCAACAAAGGGGGCGGAGCCATGTTGCACTGCTTTAGAATAGAGGAAGATTTGTTGCCATGCCGTCAAAACTAGGGGTGCATACATGAAAAAATCTATTCATATATGAATCGCGATTCTGTCTTCTAACGATTCTAATGGATTCACAAGTTTCAAAATCATTGTTCAAAAGCAGCGGTTCTTAATACTGCTCCTCGCATTCCCTGCTCTGCACACGCTCTGCATCTCTCTCTCTCTCAATCTGTCATTCAGATCATCAGCTCAGCTCTAACAATGAACTGTTCCATTTACACACATATTTTCACATAGCTATGAGAAGTGTTAAACATGGGCGCGTGTGCGGTTGCCGTATTGTATTAAAGCTTTAATCAGGATAAAACCATATTAAAAGCTAACATAAGCAGTAGCATTTACAAATAACAGCGTATCTAAAAGTATGAGACAACAACAAACAAAAAACGTACCATTAAGAGCCATGTGCCTGCACAGGTTCTGCGCGATCCTCTTCACTAATATTTCAACGCCATTGTTTACAATACAACCGGAGCACATGCCACTGAGGCCGTTTAGCCAATCACAACACACTGGACTAGCTAACCAATCAGAGCCCATCGCCTATTTCTGAGGGAGGGGCTTCAGAAAACCACGAACTCATCAGAGCGTTTATCAGAGAAGGGAAGGAGCAGTATAGAATAAATGTACATTATGTGAAAAATAACACGTTTTTTTTTTTTTAAACGAAGCATTAACACGTTAGACTGCACCCCATAAACACAATCAAGCCTAGAAAAAAAAAAACAGTCAACCACCCCTTTAAACAAACATTAGGCACTTCAGACACCTTTTTTTAAACATTACCTTCGTTTTTCTTTTAAAGAAATGCCTCTCTGAACCAGTATGTAATGGGAGAAGGATGAAATCATGAAAAGGTGGATTAGAACCCCTTCACATGAAAAGTTGAATCCGCTATCCTTACTCTCCACACCACTCGACCTCTGATCAGAGCAGTTTATTTTGTCATTTTGTCTGGCTCAGGTTATTTGAACTTAGTGTAAATAGACACATAATTTTTATTTGTTATAAATGCAAATTATAGATGGGTCATGTGGTGCTTGAACATGGTGTTTTTGGGAAGTTACAAAAAAAAAAAGAGTTTGTAAATTATTAGAGCAGAACAAAAATGTGTATATGTGGCAGTAAGATTCATAATAATGCAAGGTTATGTAATTTGTGCTTTAGAATGACTGCTTTTATTTTCCCATCAGATAAATTACATTAAAAAGTGGCCAGATATTTTGACTCTTCAGCTGAAGAGATTTGAGATGAAGTACATCCGAAATGAGATTTACTACCAGAAAAATGAATGCAGAGTTGAGATTCCTTTACATAATCAGGTACAAAATAAAAAATAAATGATTATATGTACACAAGTTTCCTGCAGCATATATTATATGTATATGCTGGCTGCCATCTACAGTATTGTCAGTAAGTGAGTGGTGTCTGATGATGAAATGGCAACAACATTTTGCAAAAAAATATATATATTTTGCATGACTATATGATTATTGCACATACACGACTAACTGCTACTTTGTGACATTGTACTGTAACCATATACTATTGAAGAATAGCTAATTAATTAACAGATTAGGTAATGCTATAAAGTTTTGTCACAGTAACGTATCATTTATGCCAAAAGCAACCTTTTTCTTGCTTTAAAAACATTATTTTTTTTTTAACAACTTTAATAAATAATTGAATACTCTGTTCCACCATCCTCTCTATTGTTGTTTAGTGTGTGTGTTTTCTGGCTATGACAGTTTACTTCCAGTTGCCATTGCTGTACCATAATCAGCTGTTGCTTAAAGTCCCTAGTAAATCATTCTCCAGAGCCTTCACTCTCTGTGTTTCAATAAGCTTCTGTCATCCACTGAAATCGCTACCTTCAAGAAACATCTGAAGACACACATCTCTCAGCACTTGAACTACAATTAAACACTCTAAAAAATGCTGGGTTAAAAACAACCCATTTTGGGTCATTTTGCATTCCAGGGCTGTGTCAAATATGGACAAACTCAGCAGTGGGTTGTTTTGATCTATCTGGCTGAGTTACATCTTTGACCCAGCAGACTGGGCAGTTTTATTTAACTAAACTATTGTTTAAAAATTACTATATTGCTGGCTTAAAATGAACGCAAAATTGGTTGGAAATTAAAATCACACACAAAACCCCTGGACAAAACTACCAGATATAAGATATAATATATACCGTATATTTCATAGAAATAAAAGTATATTTGAATGAACAATAAAACAGCATATAAAACATATTCATTCAATTTCTTTCCAGAAATATAATAAACATGAATAAATCACATTAATAGCTTTGATTTTAACATTAATATTAAATAAGTTTAACAAAGTGGCACAAGAACACAGAGACATGCAAATGTACATATGATGCTCCTCATTTGTAAGTAATTTTGCATAAAACCATATGATAAATGAAGAAATGTAAATATAATATGAAGCATGTTTGCTTCATAAGCATCATAAACCACAAGATTAACACAGAAGGTAATGCAGATGATAAACACAATGTGCTCTTTTCTCAACAGTTCAAACAGGGATCAAAGAATGAATCTTCCCCAGAGTATGAGCTGTATGCCATCATTGATCACTACGGCTCATTCACTGGTGGTCATTACGTCACACTCAATAAAGATCTGAGTGGAAACTGGTATCATTTTAATGATCACATAGTCACACAGGTGAGTTTTGGTCACCTTCACTGGGGCTTGAGCAGATCACACAAAAACTATTGGTTAAAAAAATATATATATTTCAGACCATTTTGGCAAGATTTACTAATTAAGCAAGTCCTTTTTCCTCATAGATTCGTAATACAGACTATCAATATATCAGGTACTGGTAATAATCTTACATTTATAAATCACAAAACATGCCTTTAACTTAAAGATGGTTAATTTGAAGGCTTTGATTTTAAATAGAATAAATCATTGTGCAGATTAATACATACATACAAGTGTCCTCCACTCTAAAAATGAGTCTGTCACAGATGATTAAAGAAAATGTTTTTGCTGAATCTCAGACAGTAAATGCTGTATGTTTGGGCTTATAGTATATATAATGTATATGTGAAGTACTTTTACAATTTTCATGAATTGTTTCTAATTCACAGCTCTAATTCTGCACATTTGTTAATGTACATAAAAGGTGAGTATTATTTTATTTCATCCTGCACTCAAACTTGCAACCTCTATATAATGAATGTTTACAAGTCAATCAGTTCACTTGACTTAACAATGCTTTCTGGAAATATAATAGCAATACTGAACTTTAATAATTAATTTGTGTATGTTTTTATTTTTATAATAGTATTGCTCACTCATATGCATAAAGTAAATGTTAATGATGTAAGTGTAATAGAAAAGCAAGTGATGTGAAAGTAGTTGTGCTGTGTTTGTGTCTTTGTAGTGTCAGAAATGTTCAAACTGAGACTGAAGGACGAGTTTCAGTATCTGAATGATGTCTTCATTGAACCACACATCACAGAGAAACCTGATTCTCACATCAGTGATAAGAGACCGATCATGCGCAACAACATGTTTGAAGGCCAGAATATCAGGACAGTTTTGCTGAAGGGAGATGCAGGAACTGGAAAAACTGTGACTGTGCAGAAGTTCATCCTGGACTGGGCTGAAGATAAATCAAACACTCATATCGATTATATATTTCTGATCCCTTTTCAGAAGCTGAACATTATCAGAGAGACGGTGAAGGAGTGTAGCTTCATGCAGCTTCTGCAGCAATGCTTTGAAAACACTGAACATCTGACACTTCATGACTCTGACAAGATCATGCTGATATTTGATGGACTCAATGAATTTAAACTCCAGAACACAAAGATTACTGATATAAACAAACCAGCCTCAGTCTCTGATCTACTGACAAACCTGATCAAGGGAAATCTGCTTCCAAACGCTCAGATCTGGATCACCAGCAGACCAGCAGCAGCCAATCAGATTCCTGCTCGATTTATTGATCGTGTGACAGAGATCCAGGGCTTTGATGACCAGCAGAAGCAGGAATATTTCAGAAAGAGCATCAGTGATCAGAGAATGAGTGATAAAGTCATCAGTCACATCCAGAAATCTCCACGCGTCAGCAGCATGTGTTATTTACCAGATTACTGCAGAATCATCGCAGAGATTCCAGAGAAGATGTTCAGTACAGGCCGAGATGATTTCCCCAAGACTCTCACTCAGATGTACAGCAGACTCCTGTTAGCTCAGATTAAACTGATTCGAGAGAGAAAAGAGACCATCATAGCTCTGGGGAGAATAGCGTTTGAGCTGCTGGTGAACAGAAACTCTCTCTTCTGTTATGAAGACTTCAAGAAATGTGGCATTAGAGATGAAAGTGATCTGATACGCTCATCAATCATAAAGAAGATTGAAGACAAAAGCAAGCGTACATCATTCTGTTTCGTGAATCACAGAACACAGGAGTTTCTGGCAGCTTTATATGTGACTGAAGTCATTAATGTGAATAATCCACACCAGCTCAGACATCTGTCCAGTCTGAAACTTGAATTTGGAAAGGAGAACTTCACAGACTACTATGTACTCGAGAACATCATGAAAAACACTTTAGAAAGACAGATGGATCTCTTCTTCTGCTTTTTACTGGGTTTGACGCTGAAATCCAGTCAGAGAGCTTTAAAAGACCTCCTGAAACAGAGAGAAAGCAGCTCTTCATCCAGTCAACTCACAGTTCAACACATCAAAACACTGATCGTGAATTCCTCTCCAGATGCAGACAAATGCAGTCTCCTGTTTGACGCTTTGAAAGAGCTGGATGAACGATATTTAATCCAGGAAATAAAAACACAGCTGAAATCTGGACTGAGACTCTCTCCTGATCAGTTTTCAGCTCTGGTGTTTGTGTTGCTGAACTCAGAAGAGCAGCTGGATGAGATTAAATCTCAACGATCAGAGGAACAAGATCTGATAGTTCGACCAGTCATCAAATCATCTGGAGAACATGAGTGAGTAACTAAATATGAGTTTTGTAATGCATGAAAATAATAATTTTCCTTTCATGTTTACATTGGAAATTGATCGATTATATAGGCCTACTGTAGCCTAGCAGTAACATTTTTAATGTTTTGTTTACATGTTGCTATAATTTGCTGCTTCAGTGTCAGTGATAGTGACACCTTCTTTTGTAGTATGGGCAGGGCAGGACTTACGGGGCCGGGGTCCCCTGGGTTTCAGGTTATGTTTGGGCCCCATACCTATACTACAAATGCCCTCAACTAGAACATTATTATGGAGTAACACAAAATACACAAACATTTAAATATGCTTTCAGGTTCATATACTGTATACAATTAATAGGCAACATGTCTAGCCTAGTCAGTTTAGATGTAATATTAAATTGTCACTATAATACAATAAACAGGATGTGAGTCAGTTGAGAGATCAAAACCCTGAAATAACACTGAGCAGAAAAAAACAAAGAGATGTATTATTATGAAAAGTTATTGTCATATCTGTGTCATTTTATGTCAGATTCTTAAATTTAATAAATTCAATCTGAATAAAAAAACATGTTGGCTATTAACAATCAAATGAAATCACTATAAACAAAATCCATAGATGGATTTTGCATAGGTTATGTTAAGTTTAAATACAACATTTTAATCTAGAAATATTAAATGATTGCAAAAATGAAATGAGCTGCTTTTTAAAATATGAAACTACAACTGCCAGTAGGTGGCAGCAAGTGACTGTCTTAATGAGTGAGTTGGATCCTTAAATCAACCGATTTGTTTAAAATGCTAATTCATTTAACTTAGCAAACGACTGTACTTATAGCCTGTTTGAACCATTTACTGGTCCGTGTAATGCTGAGAAACAAAACACTGTGTTGCTTGGACACGAATTGATGGGGCAAAACAGAATTTTGGGTCTGAAAGTTACTCAGTAACTTGTTGTTTATTGTACATTTGCGATCGTGCAGATATTCGGAAAAACAGGACTCTAGTTTGTGTGACAGGCTAACTCCTATATCGTAGGCATTCACTCATTAAATGCACACTGTAAAAAATGATATGATGAAAAAGCCATGACAACTTATGTTTTTAAGTTACTTTAATTCATAAAAATAATTTAAGCAATTTCAACTTTTTTTTTCAGTCAAGAGCAGTGAGTGATTTTGTCTTTTGTTGTTAACAATAATCAACAATAACCAATAATTAATTAACATTGTTAACATTAACATTTGGTATGAAAGTGACAGCAGCTTTTAGTATACCTGCTGTCTGTCTGTATGTCTGTGTTAAAGAACAAAAGAAAAAAATCACTCTGCTCAAATCTGCTCTTGACTAAATAACTTCTTCATATTTAATATGGATTAATATGTAAATATAATCTATATCTGTGACTTTATACATCATAGTATTTTGTTCCTGAATAGTAGCAGCTACTGTTAGTTTTAGGCTAGCCTACCTGAAAAAGTTAAAACACAGTTTGTTTCATTTGTAGCCTATCCTTGTACTATTGCATTGCTAGTAACTTGTTCATTTATTACAGACCGTTTAATTGTCTTTATGTAACATTATTTATTAAAATGCAAGGTTACTTGAGTCAGAAACAATGGAAACAATAACTTTCTCTTGAGGTGTTTGCGATGCGGCTTCATGTGTGCGGCGCTTTGGATGTGACCGTGAGCGCCCAGAAAACTAGTTTGGAGCGTGCCAGTACCGAATGGTTTAAAAAGACTTAAAAAGATGTGCAAATTATAAACTTTTGTGATGATGCAACACTGACCCAATTCGGAAAGTGACAGTGCTGTCAGCTGAGCTAAAGTCTTGTATGGGAGTCTGCAGCAGCTCTCTTAGTGCAGACGAGATGCGCTGATGTGAGGCGATTTTGAGAGAGTGTGAGCGAGAAGACACGGTACAGCTGAACCACTCACGCTATTTTCAAAATACTGACTTAATCTGATATTCTGTCTGAATTTTTTTTAACTCATCTAACCTACATTGTATATTAAATACACGTTTGCAGGAATTTTCCAAACGCGCGAAACCTGCGGTAATGAGTAAAACCAAAATTCAGGACGTGATTAAACATATATTCTATTATATAGAGATTTGTAAAATAAATTTCCATGACTTTTCCAAAGCTTTCTGGACTTCTCATGACCGTACGAACCCTGTAAATGGCTATTTTTATTTTTTTTTAATTGTTTTCATGACATTTCTGCTCCACTTTGCGTGGAGGTAGTGAGACGGGACAAAGTCCCTGTAAGATATTAGGCTATTCTATAGTCTTTGGACGGGAGAGAGCGCTCAAAACTCTTCAGATTAATTTAGTGGAACATTAATATAATATAGAATCATCCTCTGTAAAGAAGTGAGGTGTGAACATGTGAGAATTTATCATTATCTTTCTAAATGTGCGCTCTTTTGGGCTAAAGGCTTAATTGAACCGTTTAAAGTAGCCATGTGATCACAAATTAATCGGCGATTCGGTGCAGCGCAGACGTGACTTAATACATGTGTCCTTTTTCTATGTGAAAAAAAATCATAAATTCCAGTTTATGCTGTTTGATTATGGCTTCGAAGGTCGTAGTTGGAAGCTGTTAGCCCCGGCTGGCCTGTGTGCACAGTTGAAATGCGGCTAATAATTTCTGCCTGGCACATAACTGAACAAATGTAAACGGGTTAAGGCGGGGCCCCCTACAAGGCAAGGCCCCTGGGCTGGAGCCCATTCAAGCCCAATGGTAAGTCCGGCCATGAGAATGGGTAATAAAACAGATCAGCTTATATGAACCAACACTTCTTTATTGGACAATAGCTCTTCTTCCTAGATCCTTCTCCTGAGCCCACAGAACCCCAGGGCTCCCCCACCCATCATATAAGTCATTATAGCAACATTATCTGCCAACTGAACTATACAGATTATCCCACATTTGCCCTTTATAGAATAGAGAGACAAAAAAAAAAACATCAATAATGTGGTTCTTTAAGCAGATAAAAGTCCAGTTTTTTAGTTTTTAAAATTGGTCTCCCAGATTTGTGGTCTAATTTACTAAACAGGGCAAATTAGCGTGAGAGCGCTATATTCCCATAAAAGAGCCATTGGGAGTGGAAATTTCTGTCGGCGATTCTACTGAAAATGAGCAAATTAAAGAACACAGACACAGCAACTTATTTTCATAATGACCAACGCATGGCATAAAGCAGCACAAATTAGATTGAGAACAAGCTGAGCTGATGATAGTCATGTGATTGTAATCTACTAACAACACAGGTGCAAATTGGGTTAAAACATGCTTTTTTAGTGGTAAATAATGGTGCAAATAACAGTAAATTGACGACTGCAAACCTTAGTAAATTGTGTTTCTTAAAGGGAAACCACTACAATTGCACATCAGCCACAAAAATAACTATGTTCACGCCTTTTCATCGCTAATGTCTTTAGTAAACCCTGACAGTAGTTTTTTAATGCCAAAAGAGGGTTTACACTGACACAAGCTTTAGTAAATCTGGCCCTTAGTCCTGTACACCTTTTCTTGTTTAAAAGCACAGGGTTTTTGGGGTGTCAGTAGCCGCGTTTCCACTGTTGGGCCAAAAGCGTGCATGCTAGTGTGTGTCAGGGCCAGTCGAGCTTCCATTGTCACTTCCGAGGCTTGATCAAGCCTCGTCAGGGTTTACTTGGGGTCAACGGCCAGGGTTTTTGGCTCACCGAATACCTTGGTCCAAACAGGCCAACTGGGACTTGAGGAGTGATCATGAATAAAGGTGGAGTTTATCAGTCAGAGAGTGTCTGAAATAACATCTTGGTTATGTACATAACCCTCGTTCCCTGATGGAGGGATGGAGACGTTATGTCATGATGACATTAGGGGTCTTACTTGGGAGCCCCAATCATCTCTAAGTTTTATGGAAATGGCCAATGGGAATTAGAGAGTGGATTTTGCATGCTAAGCCACTCCCCGTGTGTACGGGTATATAAGATGGCAGCATGCCTCCACTCATTCAGGTTTGTGCTGAGGAGCCGAGACCATGTCCCAGCATTCAGAGAGTGGTTCAGGGTTGTGGCATGGAGACATAACGTTATGTCGTGACGTCATTAGGGGTCCCTGTGGGAAGCGCCACAACCACTGAACACTGTTACAACTTGTGGAGTTGCAAATGTTGACAAGCCGTGGCATGTCAAGGCAAATGCAAACACGTAAGTCGTAACCTCCCCAATGCCCCAGAGCGAGTTCACTGACCTTGGTGCAGAGAGGCGACAATGGTGAGGATTCCGCTTCATGAAAAGGCCAGGCTGCTGTTCCATCTGCAAAATTTTATTTAACAGAAGGAATTTTCACTTCTAAAAAAAATAAGACTGTTTCAGATCTTTTTTTTCAGCTAGGCTAGATAAACATTGGGAAGTGTGCCTAGGTCCAAGGGAGAAGGCTGTTATGGAGACCACATCCTGTCAATAGGGAGGTAACGTGTGGAGATGCTAATATGGACTGACCAAAGGGGGGGAGGGGGGGGG
>NW_015547716.1:91937-102578 GCF_001515605.1 Sinocyclocheilus anshuiensis
GGAATAGGTCTCTGAGGTAGGTTCCACCTATGAGTAGTGATGGAGCTACTACCAACAAAGACTGACAAAGCAGTATCTGTCAAGGAGAAGACTCGGACTTACCAATGTGAAACCTTACTGTTGTAACGCTTACCAATGCATTCAGTAAGGAGACCCAGATAGCAAAATACACTCAGGACAGTTCCGGCTAGATTCTCGCCTGCCGGAGACTTACCACTTGGCCCGCTTCCATCTGCCGCACTCGGGCCGTATGCTTTTTTACTCACTGCCCGATTCCAGCCTGAATCAATCGGGCCAGATGCGGCAGCCGTTACCTTGCAGACACTGCCGCAGTCACATGGAATCGTCCCGTCACTAATGCGCACTGCGCGCCGGAGCTGGCGCGATTTAATCTTGCCATATTATGAATTGTCTACCTTAATTTGTCTCTTGAAAAACCTATATAACCACTTAAGTGCCGATATGATTTATATTAATCCCACAATTGTTGCAAATTATATAAAAGCAAAGGCCAGATAATATGAAGAAAATATATTTAATTGTAAAATTGCACATGTATCAAGAAAAAACTTAAAACACTAATTTTTAAATAAAACTGAACATAAGTTATTTAAGGAATTGCACAAGTATAAAGAAACAATACACTTTTTTAAATAAACTTGAATATAAAAAAACATACTCGTGTCATATTACTTTCATGTCGTTGGATAGTGTTAACTAGTGTCTGCAGTGGGATGGGTTGGAGAGTAATGCACTGGGGAGTAGCGTATGATACGATTGACTGGGTTCGAGTTCGTCTTTTGTCAAACTCGATTTTCTTCCTTTTCTTATCACATATAACATTGGAAAAGTGGAAATCAATTGCTTAACGAGTATTTCATGTATTAACTAGGTAGGATTAGTGGTACTACAGTAAATCCATTGTAAATATTAATTTGTGGATTGAAAAGTAGGCTATTCTAACTGCATTGTTGTCACACAGTGTTTCTCCTGTTTTCCGTGTCAGTGTTGTTGAGAATGGCAGCACGGTTTCATTTGCCGTTAAACTAGTTTAAATCACTGTGACATCTGTGGTTTGTATAGGAGAGCTCTGCTCCAAACTCGAACGCTTCTCACAGCGCTGTTCAGTGATCGAGACCTGCGAGTAAACGCATTTGTTCTAAACTCGCGCTGCACTGTCTTTAGGCAGAGCTAATAATGGTCTGTGCAGCACGCTACACACGAGTAACGCTCTACCATTTTCGGTGCGCTAAAGAAATGACAGCGCATACGAGTTATCAAATTGTTGTCACTCACGTTTTACTGATATATCTGCCCTAAAATGTAGTGCTGTCACCTTCTGTTGACATTGTGAAACTGCATGATTCGTAAATTATGATTGGCGGGCCACATATAATAGCCTACATTTCAAACAAGATTTCAAGACAAGATCGGGCTGCTTGAAATTCATCTTCATATTTGGCTCGCGGCCGGACTTTGGACACCCCTGTCATAGATGCTATTTACAACACATTTAAGTGACAGCAGCATTTTAGATATGTGCTATTTACACTAAGTAAAAATAGCCATTCTATTTAAGTTATGTAAAAGTAGCAGATATTTGCAATAAGTGTAAATCGTAGCTAATTAGATGCTATTTATACATATAAATAGTGGCAGATACGATTTGCACCTCAGTATTGTTGTACATTAACGATGCAATAATTACATTGATTTTAATAACAATGATTTTATATATTGAAATTATTAAATAGATGTTGTCTTATTTGGGACAACAAAGCCCTCCCTATAGCCTGCCTACCCCTAATTAATACATTATTATTAAACACTCGTTAAGCAATTGATTTCCACTTTTCCAATGTTCGAGTTCGGCAAAAACTTGCCAAAATGTTTTTTTTTTCTCAAAATTTAACGACTTGTTTCTCGTAATTTATTGAGTTTAATCTCAAAATTTTATTTTGACTTTTTTCCCTTGAAATTGAACGAGTTTTTTTCTCGAAACATAAGGACTTTATTCTCTAAATTTAATGAGTTTAATCTCAATATTTTATCTCGACTTTTTTCTTGAAATTTAACGACTTTAATCTCGAGATGGTTTTAATTTTTTATTATTGCTTGGACCTAATCCTCTTCCGTAAGAAACATTTTAAACACCTATTTTTTTTTTTCATTAAGCTTGAATATAAAAAAGAGCATAACCAAACAAAGTCAGGTTATGCTCTACATTTCATTCCAATCCTTAAGATATCTTCTCTCATGTACCCAAAGAACCCTCTGTTTTACATACAACAAACAAACAACAAAAAAATAGATATTCCAAAATAAAGCTTCAAATAAAACACATAACCAACACATTGCCATTAAACATAACAGAAAACAACACTTACATTGAGTGTATCGAACAATCTTGTTCCTCAAAATAGGGCATTTGCATGGCAATACGAGCTAAAACTAGCTCCCCTGCTTCTGCTAACACATACCTCTGCTACTCTTCTTTGTCTTAATATACATCACACCTTTAGGGTACAACTCCCTGTCACCCTCTAGTGGCCAGAATGAGAAATGTATCAGTTGGATAACTGTTACACCATGGAAGAATACTCATATGGGTTTGCCCACAGGGAATCACACCATATGGAACACCTGGCACAACACAGGGGCTGACCGGAGCTCTGGGCAAGTTAACACCAGTACTGGGCCAGGCATCAGAATCCTCTGCCAAGTCCAACTGCCGAGGGTACTGGAGGATGCTCGACCAGGGTTAGCCATGCGGGGAACTCGACTGGAAGAGAGAGGGGACGTGAGGGGGATGGTGCAGCAAGTGAGCCAGTTCTTCCCGCCAATTACCTGTTACTCAACACACAGGAAAAGACTGGATCTACGCTGAGATTGTAGAATCTCACGAAGGTGTTATGTGATGTCAGCAATAGAGGCACCACCTGCCAAAGCCCAGGAGGAGGCTACACTCTGTGTAGAGTGAGCCCTCACTCCCAGGGGGCACGGCTTGCTTTGGGATTGGTACGCGAAGGCGATGGCATCCACTATCCAGTGTGCCAACCTCTGTTTGGAGACAGCCTCCCCCTTCTGCTGACCTCCAAAGCAGATAAAGAGCTGCTCGGAGCTTCTGAAGCTCCAGTTGTAGTCTATGTAGATGCGCCGGGGACATACAGGACACAGCCACGCCAAGGCTGGGTCTGCCTCCTCCGGGGGCAGCTTGCAGGTTCACCACTTGGTCCTGGAAGGGAGTAGTGGGAACCTTGGGCACGTATCCAGGCAGGGGTCTCAGGACAATGTGAGAGTAGGCCGGCCTGAATAATACTCTTCACTCACCGAAAATGTTTGCAGGTCCCCAACCCTCTTGATGGAGATGAATGCAGTCAGGAGCATTGTCTTAAGAGACAGGACCTTAAGCTCAGCTGACTCAAGCGGCTCAGAGGGATCTCTCTGAAGTCCCGCCAGGACAACAGAGAGATCACACGTTCCAACCTTTCTTGCAGGAAAGAAAACACCACTCTGATTTGGCATCTTTGGCGAACAGACTCCACTTCAAGGCATAAGCACGCCTGGTAAAGCGGGCTCTGGCTTGAGTGATAGTGTCTACCACGCCAGTGGCAGATCACTTAAGTCTGCCGCGTCCTGTCCAGGAGCCACATGTGGAGGTTCCAAATATCTGGATGCCGGTGTCATATGGTACCCTGCCCCCGAGAAAGAAGGTCCTTCCTCAAGGGAATCCGCCAGACAGGGGCTGTTGCAAGGAGCATGAGTTCCAAAACCCAGGTCTGGGTGGGCCGGTAAGGTGCAATCAGCAAGACCTGTTCCTCGTCCTCCCTGACCTTGCACAGTGTGTGTGCAAGTAGGCTCACTGGGGGAAACACATATTTGCGCAGGCCCCAAGGTCAGCTTTGTGCCAGTGCATCCATGCCGAGGGGGGCCTCGGTCAGTGAAAGATACAGCTGGCAGTGGGAGGATTTGTGGTAAGCGAACAGGTCATCCTGAGCTTCTCTGAATTGACTCCAGTTCATGAGGATGGAGTCGCCATTCTCCAGGGAGGGTGAGCTGGCATGAGAGCTCATTGGCTGCACGGTTGAGCTCCCCTGGGATATGGATGTCACACAACAATTTGAGCTACGTCTGATTTCAGAGGAGGAGATGACGGATGAGTTGTGACATGCAACATGACCATATACCTCCCTGGTGGTTGATATACGCAAGAGTTGCAGTGCTGTCCATGCGGACCAACACATGCTTGCACTGCAGCAGGGGCCAGAACCACCGCAGGGCTAGAAGCACTGCCAGCAACTTCCGGCAGTTGATGCGCCAAAGCAATCAAGGTCCTGTCCAGTACCCTGAGGCTGCCTGCCCTTGGCATGTTGCGCCCCAGCCCGTCCTTGCCATATGCCCCAGGAGCCTCTGAAATTGCTCCAATGGTACCACCATCCTGCCTCTGAAAAAACTCAGGCAGTTCAGCACCGATTTAGTGTGTTCATTGGTGAGCCGTGCCGTCATGTTGACCGAGTCCAACTCCATACTGAGAAAAGAGATTGCATGGGACAATCAGCAAAGGGACAATTGACATAACCGCGGTGATGCAGTGGTGGGGAACCCTGCTGGCTGGCCCAGAAGGTATAACATCCTGGGACAGGCCTGGCAGACATGATGTGAGACCGACAGGGTTCCTGGTGTCCCCAGAGCGACTGGCTAGAGATGCGTCAGGAGGTGTAACGTCCTCGAACCGCGACCTCTTGGCCACTGGCGATAGAGGGCATCGTGGCTGAGAGTGAGGAGGCAGTGCATCGCTCACTTTCAGACTACAGGCCATGTAATCCGGAGAGAGAGGAAACTGCTATTTCATTGAAAATGTGGGTGACCAACTGCGGAACCTCATGCATCTGTGTAAGTGACTTGGCCTGATGGACTTTCTGGAAGGCCATGGCATGCAGGGCAGAGGCGGCTTGGCCCACAGCGCTGTAAGCTTTGGCACCAAGAGCTGATGTCAGCTTACAGGCTTTGGATAAGAGACACGGACGATTCCTCCAGGTGACGGTGTTTTGCGGGCATAAATGAACCGTAACCCCTCTCTCCACCTGGGGAATGTCCACGTACCCCTAGCCGCCCCGCCATCGAGGTTAGTAAGGACGGAGCATGTCACAGAATGGCTTCTGGCCATAAAAGGGGCCTTCTACAACTTTGTGACCTCCTCATGCACCTCCAGGAAGAAAGGAACTGGGGCAGAATGAGGTTGTGAGCCATGCTCTGCACCAAGAGACCAATCATCCAACTGCAAGCGCTCGGGGCTGGGTGGTGTATTCACCTCCAGCCTGATGCCCACGACTGCCCAGGATAGCATGTCTGCAAACTCTGGGTTCAAATCTTCATCCTCAGAGGACAATAGCCCATCCCCCGATGCTGCTATCGACAACTGATCCTCTGGCAGAGCTCTGAATGAAACGCTGTGGCTGCCGTGTGACAGGCCAGCAGAATAATCCGGAAGCTGCATGGAACAAACACTGCACGATGAGTGCGAGGTCCGTGGGGACTGGCCCAGCGGATTTGCTCCCACTATGATCCTCAGATCTCCCAGAGCACCAACTGACGTGGCCCTGAGCTGTGCTGAGGAACCAGGACGGGGAGTGATTTGCTCTTTTAGAGAAACTTTTCTTTTAGTGATGAAGCACCCAGGGGAATCACGCTGCCAGAGCGGGGGACGCCGCTGAATGCACCTTAACGCCAACACAGAAGAGTGTTGAGAGAGGTGAATGGCTTTGTGTAGTGAGAGAGAACACATACACTCGGCTCCAAAGCAAAAATCTGAATGAGTGGAGGCACACCGCCATCTTATATACCCGTACACACGGGGGAGTGGCTTGGCATGCAAAATCCACTCATCAATTCCCATTGGCCATTTCCATAAAATTTAGAGGTGATTGGGGCTCCCAAGTAAGACCCCTACTTTCGTCACAACATAGCTCTAGTGACCGACAGATAGGGAACTTCCGATTGCGATCCAATGTGGATTCATATCAATGTATGAGGCAGAAATATATTTATAGATTTATATGCAATGTTAAAGGCTGCTTATGCTAACAATTGTCATGATAAATACACACTATGCTTATGAAAATACGAGAGACTATGTTTGAAGAATGTTTGAATCATATAATCATATATTAAAATTGTGTATTTATTTGGTTTCATATTTCATCTTTCTCTCCCCTGTTCCTTTTTTGATACCGGACTCATTCAACTCATATAACTCCGGTCTCCTGTGCATGAGCTCCCTCTGTTGATCTGCCTGAAAGTATTACAGTATAGCAGTGTTTCTCAACCCTGGTCCTGGGCGCCCCCCAACACTGCACATTTTGTGTGTCTCCCTAATCAAACACTAAAAAAAAACAGTATCATTATTTAATATTTTCTTTCCACACACAGGTTGAGATCTTGTTTCATTAATGAGGACGGTTGTGCTGTTCTGAGTTCAGCTCTGAGATCAAACTACAAACTGAGCAGGGTTGGGGGGCGCCCAGGACCAGGGTTGAGAAACACTGCAGTATAGTGAGAGAGGAGAGAGCACTCAAACCTTCTCAGATTGCAGAATTTCATGGAAAAGGAAATAGGACTGCTCATTCTTTCCAAATAAATGGGACATAAACATGAGAGTTTACAAATGTTTTTGTAAATCTGTTTGCCTTTGGACTTAAAAGCACTAATGAAGTGGTTTTGTGCGTTCCTGTCATGATAAATAAATCGAAGCAGGCACAACTGAATAAGTATGTGTGTTCTTCTGTTTATGTATTTATTTAGATGCACTACCTGCCCAAATTAATAAATTACTGTCACTGTAACATTTGTTATAAATTATTAGATAAGTATCGATGATGGAGTGTAAGTCTGTATTTAAAGACCAAATGTCAGCTTCTGTTATATTTGTTTTGTGAACTAGCTACTAGTTTTCATTCTGCTTCCCTCGCTGGTGAAATGCTTGGGTTGTGTGTCATTTTCTCCAGGGAGGCGTGTTAAGGATGAGTTTTAGAGTACCCCTGCAGGGCTACTGGTCCGTCAGCTTGCTTTTGGCCTAGTTGCTCGAGGTCTGAGGCTATTGGCCCAGCCCAATGTTAGCCCTGGCTTGCACTGGCCTATCAGTGAAACAGCGGCTAGTGATGTGTACGTGTGTGTGTTATCAAAGGTCTCAGGCAGATGAGGCCTACCTAAAGCACCATCATTCTCTGTTCCATCAATATAATAAATATTTATTTTATATTTTATTTATTTTATATTTATATAAATAAAATGGTCACGATTCCAAAAAACAGTTCCATGAGGCACTTCAACTTTAAAAGAGCGAGGTGTTGAGTTTTCCTCCACTGTCAGACACTGTGTGATCTGTGACCCACCCCCAAGGGGGGTGTTATTGTGAAAGGTGCTATACAAATACTTTTGAATTATTTATAAATCTTTTTAATTAGTAATAGTATTTTCCAGACAATATTTTAAATGTCATTTGTTCTTGTTATCTTTATAACCCCACCACACACCCTATTTTATGCCTATTTTCAGAAACAACATTTTTTTTTTTTTGTTACTACTTGAATGCAGGATATATCAGTGTGGAATTGGTGTCAAAGCTTGTGCTGATCTGAGTTCAGCTCTGAGATCAAACCCATCTCATTTGAGGGAGCTGAACCTGAGTGGGAATGCACTTGGAGATTCAGGAGTGAAGCTGCTGGCAGATCTTCAGTGTAAACTGGGGAAACTGGAGTGAGTGTCACTGGCTTTATTTTGTGTATCTCTTTTATTGAAGAATAAACATTCTATAAATGTCAGCTCTGAGATCAAACCCGTCTCATCTGAGAGAACTGGACCTGAGTGAGAATTTACTCGGAGATTCAGGATTGAAGCAGCTATCAGATCTACTAGAAGATAATAGATTTAAATTGAAAAAACTGGGGTGAGTGTTGTTGTTTTAAATTTTTCACAAGGAATACAATGGCCCCCCTCCCCCAGTTACATGCCGGTTATATTCAATGCATTGGTAAATCAAATGTGCAATCATACAAAAACGGTTTCAGTAGCCTAGCCACAAGGTATTTCTGATTGCTTAAAAAAAGGAATTGTTGATTTATTACTCTGATAGATTGACAAATTAAAATGCTGCAGGGACCGGTAAATGCAACGGCTGTTTTCAAACTAATTGTTTTAATTATGTAAGTCTACGCTCTGGTCATCTTTTTTAATGTTTCGGAGAAAACTGCAAGAACCTTACCATTTTAATAATGTATTGATAAACTAAAAAGTGATCGTCATCTCTGCGGTGGAAGTGCAATATAGCCTACACATTTCATATGGATTACATAATCGTACATAATTTGAATTGGTTCATTATTAAAACATTTTGCGTTCTATAGATATATTTTTCTCATGTCTGTGAAGCAACGGCATTTCGGTTAATTTTTTGACGCGAGATGGCAGAAATAGTATCCTGTTTGTTTCATTATTTAACAGCGCAAAACATTTTATTGTTATTGTGAGAGTACACAAACAAATGTAGACCCTTAACAGATTTGAACGATGTAATTATTCTTGTCTGTATGACCAAACATGATGAGTATTTTAAGAGCGAGTGATCACACCAGCGTCTCATGTTATCTGTCATGCAGTATATAAGCGCGCTGTTATTCAGCTTCCACAATCCTCACAAACACTTGAAAATGCACACATTTAATATAGACATTACAGCCTACATGTAATATAGAGCGACCCTTCATTTTAAGATAAAAAAAAAAAAAAAAACATTTTAAAACATTTAAATTCTGGCTTCACCACTGCACCGTATAAAGACGTTATACTCGTGAATTTAAAATAAACAAACATAAATCGCATGTCATAATCCCACTGTACGCTAAAAATTATGTACATAAATTTAACAATGTTATCGAGTAATAATCTTACCAATCAGAAACAGCCCCGCAAATAAAATTAATTAAGTATCACTCACCAAAAGGACTTCTTCCTGCTCTTCTTCAAGGAGAATTCCTCAATTCCTCATTTAAATCCTTAAAATCAAGTTGATGCAGAATATCGTACTGACATTACTGTCAAACAGTTCAGCCTTTGTTTATGCATAGATGTCCTCAGTTAATTTTTTTATATAAGTTCCAGTTTTGAAAATGACCTCTGACAACGATGCCCTATGTACGCATAATTACCTCGATCAAAAGTGTTTTAAGATGCAAAAGAGAATAGTCTCGGGGGCCCCCTAGTGTTCGGGGCCCTCGGCTGCAGCCCATGTTGCCCATTTGGATAACACGGCCCTGGCCCTGACCCTGACCATTGCCTGTGTTTTGGATTACTCTTTTGTTTTGAATTTGATGCTATGGTTTACTGGTAATTGACCCTGCCTGTTTGACTGTGCTCCTGCTAATAAAGCCTGCACGTGGATCCCCAACTCTGCTTGTCACGTCCCCTGCATTACAAAAATATTACTAGAAATAACTTTTTTCAGTTTAGTTATTTCATACTTAAATTCATTAGTAAAGAGTAATTCCTCACATTATTCCAAAATGCAAAGGTGATCAGCAATTTATTCAGCAACGTCTTGGTCCCATGACATTTATAAGGCATTAACCAATTATTTACCAATTTTTTAATTTATGAAAAATGAGTAATTACAAAATTTTGAATGATAGTATGTACAGGTAAAGTCGTGGGTATGAAATTGAACATTTTATATATAGTGAACTTAATTCACTATATTAATGAAACTGCGACCCTATTATGTAAACTGTTCACTTAAAATGACACCTAAAACAATGGTATTTAATAATTACCTGATTCTTACCATATTGTTATTTGTCACACTCACAGGTTGAGATCTTGTCATATTAGTGACAGAGGTTGTGATTTTCTGAGTTCAGCTCTGAGATCAAACCCGTCTCATCTGAGAGAACTGGACCTGAGTAACAATTATATTACAGATTCAGGAGTGAAGCAGCTTTCAGATCTACTAAAATATCCCAAGTGTAAACTGGAGAACCTGGGGTGAGTTATTTTGTGCATATTTGTTAATACAAAAAATACATTGAACAGTTGACTCTATCTGCATATTTTGATGTAAGGATAGATATTCAAATTGAAATCCCTTATTTATATCAAGGAAGAATGGAGGTTCGGTTTAACTTAAAGAAACTGTGATAGAAATATATTACAAGTGTACAGTACAATGTACTGCTCAAAGTAATAATAAGAATAATAAAAATAATTAAAGATTTATTTTTAAGGAATAATTACACAATTGTTCTTCCATGCTTTAATATTTGCAGGAATAAAACGGAATTTGAGAAAAGTAAAACTTATTTCATAGGGTTACTAAAAATTTAATTTTTGTTAAACTCTTAAAGGGGTCATATGATGCTGCTAAAAAGAACATAATTTTGTGTATTTGGTGTAATGAAATGTGTTTATGTGGTTTAAGGTTCAAAAACACATTATTTTCCACATACTGTGCATTATTGTTTCTCCTCTATGCCCCGCCTTTCTGAAACGCGTCGATTTTTACAAAGCTCATCGATCTGAAAAGCGAGGTGTGCTCTGATTGGCCAGCTATCCAGTGCGTTGTGATTGGCCGAATACCTCAAGCGTGAGACG